>NW_019525023.1:1155141-1169633 GCF_002814215.2 Seriola lalandi dorsalis
GGGGGGCAGGCAGGCGGGCAAAGCACCCCAGCGTAATTCAGACCTGGAGCCTCACTGACCCAAGGCAATTGAGAAGCCAAGAGCATTGACCAATAGGGCTTTAACTGGTGGTTTAATTTATGGTTGTACGCTTGGCTGGGCTCAGACAACCTCTGACAGAGCACACTGCCAAGATGTGATTCAGTCTTGGACCAGGGGGGACAGTTTTGTTGTGTCTGCACCGAAATGTGTTTTGATGATCCACTTTTCATCCTATTCCTGAGTGATGAAGTGCCAGAGTTTGGGAAAGTTTTTTTTTTTTTTTTTTCCTCTCCCTGTGGTTTGTCACTGCATCTGAGGTTAACATGATACAGCAGTCTCAATCTGAATATGAAAGGTTTTTCATAGAACATTTACATTCTGCGCCCAGCAGTAAACGTCAGTCAGTCTTATGCTGCTTTGTGTATGGCGTTAGAATTGACTCTCTTTCTCAACTCCCGATTCAGGTTGTGTACAAAAACAATGACGTGAGACTCGAGCTGTCCAGGCTGGCCAGGCAGGGTGATCCCAAGATGAAGATCCATGGTACTGTGGCCTTCAAGTGTGAGAACGTGGCCACTCTGGACCCCATCACATTCGAGACGCCAGAGTCTTATATCATGCTCAACAAGTGGAACGCCAAGAAGACGGGCTCCATCTCCTTTGACTTCCGCACCACAGAGCCCAACGGCCTTCTCCTCTTCAGCCATGGCAAGCCCAAGCAGCAGCCGAAGGATTCAAAGAGTCCCCAGACTCTCAAGGTGGACTTCTTTGCCATTGAGATGCTCGATGGCCATCTGTACCTGCTGCTGGACATGGGCTCAGGAACCACAAAGACCAAGGCGGTCAATAAGAAAGTCAATGATGGCGAGTGGTACCATGTGGACTTCCAGCGAGATGGCAGATCAGGTAACTTTCACTCACAATCTTTACACAAAGAACACGGAGCAGCGTGGGCTCTTGTTACATCTACGGTGGCCCTGAGAGTTCAGCACAGCGCAATTTAAGGAAACACATGCAAATAGACAAAACACGAGCGAGCGAAAAAAACATTTTCACCAATTCGACAGCATATATGCATGTGGTTTCTTTAGATGCGCTCTCTTAGGCTCACAGGGCCACTGCATTCATAAATATTTGCCTGTTTGTTATTAGGATGAAGACTAGTCTGTAGCCTGAATGATTATCATAGAATGCATATATACAATGCAACATTAAGCAGAGGCGAGAAGGAACTCTGCTGTGCACTATGGAGATAAATTATTTATCTGCAGCAAAAATACTACCGTAGGGTTACAGGTAACTTTTCTGTGAAGGAAATGGGCTGTAAATGCTTATGGCTAGCCAGGAGGCTTTGATGCTAGTAACTGAACTTCAGATAGTGGTACCTATGTGTCATGTGTCGGGATTCCAGACACATATTTTCCACAAAATAACTTTGCCCCGTCTCTCCCATTGTGTCCTCGGAGCTCCGGGTCGCTCTGCTCTGGTCCCCGTTGATTTGCTTATCTAAGCAGCAATTTGTTAGTGTGTGCTTAGAGCCAAGGCCCTGCAATGTCATGCTGCAAATTAGATATACCCCTTGACCATGTTTTCCACTCCATCTCAAGAAGTGGAAATTAGATTAACTGTTTCATTACCCCCCAAAGCAAGCACTGGGTTGTGGTCTGAATTGAGCTATGCACACTGTTAAAATAGCAATAAAGCCCATGGTTGAGGTGGCTGAATACAGTCCTATACAGTAATAAATAGCACTGAGTGGCTTCTGCTCGACAAAAGTGTGGCGGAATAGAAGCTGTGGGTGACTTCTCAAATAACATAAATGTACAACATTTAGTTATGCTAGACCAAACTGTAAGAAATGCTGTTTTGCTAAATATCACCGTGTTCATTATCTGTCTTGTAACCTCCCATCATCCACCCCCACACACTTACTGTACACACACTACACACATGCGCGCGCACACACACACAAGCTATCGAATATCTTTTTGTGTTAGTCGAGCTCTCTCCACTCGCTCTTCTCGCTGTCTACCCTGCCTAAGTTTCCATGGAAACAGGAGGTGGTCTCTCCCAGGACTGAGACAGTTACTGCACAGTGCTGTGCTGAGCTCTGCACTAATGACATTTCCGAATAACTTTTCCTCCTCTCCTCAAGTCTAAGGCATCAACACTTACGTACTGGAGTGTAAAGGGGACATACAAAGGTCCCTGCGATGTGATGACTGCAATATGATGTGAGAGGAGTAACAAAATGGCAAGACACAGTGCTCTCTGTTTCATGTACACACACACACACACACACACACTGCTTCAAATTACAGAAAAATTTTCAAATTTACCAGCACTATTTTATCTTTGCTCGCCCTTCCAATTGGAGCCAATTAAATCCTACAAGTATGCAGGTCTACTAAGTCTAACATCTTGCATCCTGAGATTTCCATGAACTGCACAAAGCACTATTGTTTGCAGTGTGTAATGATGTGTACACTGCACCTCAAATGGAAGCAATGGAATTTTTGCAGTTCCTTTTGTACTGAATAGGCCTCATGTGATTTCCATCCCCACAGGATACATGTAATTTTAATGGTGCATTAAATAGCAGATTTGTGCAAACAGAGTGATATAAAAACTTTCAGGATCGCTTTTCTAAATGCGGCTTTTTATATTTATTTTCTCCATAAATTATTGACAGATATTGATATTTGGATAAAAGCTGTGGCATGCTGTTAATAATTGAACATAATAAATACCCGTCAACTTATTATTCAGTAGAGTTCCTTCTATGACATAATGCTAGCCTGACTCATGTCGGGTATTATACGCCCATATGATTTTTTTTCTTATACATTTTAATATTTTCTAGACTTGAGGTCATTTTAAAACATGAGAAAAGAATTCAGCAGTCCCCCGAGAGCATGAGTCATGAAACATATGGTAAACTCTGTTCTTCATCTGTGTGTCAGATGTTTTATTAATGCACACCACCAAGCGCATCACTCAAAACAAAAGTGCAACACAACAGATGTAATTAACTGCAGCCGGGTCCTCCATGTGCGGCACTTCCTGCAGCCGTGACGATGGCGGATAACGATCCCTGCCCTGTTTAGTTTAGCCGGCTCTTCCCGCAGGAAGCGAGCCTGTAAATGGACTCTCGCTCTCAGACAGCATCTTCTAACCTCAAAGCATTAGAGTCGCTATGAGACACTCCGCTTTTAAGTGAGGGCCTCTGTGCTGGGAGTGCCGTGGGTCACTCATCAGAGACATTACATGGACATTGCTCTGTTGTAGCCCCCCACTTCCTGCCTGGGCAAACGCGCACTACTACTTCAACACACACGAGCGCGGACACACGTGTACGGTACACAACCAGAGCCATGCACGTACACACACGTATAGACAACACATCCCCCCCCATCCTCACAGCCTACTCTCAAGCTTCTCTCTCTACAGAGAATCCAATCACATAGAGAGATTTGGCCGTATCGCCCTAACTGGATTGTAGTAATCCCCTGTCTAACATGTTTTGGGGATGTGTGAGTAGGGTTAGGGGACATCATGCCAAGTTGAGCCTGGCTGCTGATGCAGAAAGTGTGAGAGAGATCTGAGCTGTCACTTGGACCCCTGCCTTCAGGTTTGATGATGGAGTACCACTTACAGGTCAGCCCGTGAAGAGAGATGGAGAGTGAGAGAGAAACGCGGTCAAAGTGTTTTAAAGTTTGCTGGAATGCTGCTCCTCCTCATCATCATCATCATTATTCATCCTCATTTATTGCCTGCATCATCGCTTTGATCACCTCTCCTCTACTGTACATCCTGTACTTGATTCTCAAGATATTATTTGCTGCCGTGTTCCCTCATCTGCTTTCTTATCTGTCATCGTATACCACTCCCTCATCCTCTTTCCAGACATCTTTATCTCCATGTTCCCATCTTGTTCTGCATCCATCTCCTCCTCTTTTATGCTCGGTAGCATTCGCAGAGACACATCCCCTTCCCCTTTTGGCTATGACTAATGTTCCAAACATAGGCAGTCCTGCAGTGTGTGTATGTGTATTATGTTTCCCATGCTGCGAGCTTGGTGATGGCACATGTCCCCATGGGATTGTATAGTGCCTTTTGACTTAACATAGCTTGACTGTGTTTACACACTTCCTTACGGGACTTTGACAAGTGAGCAGAGCACTCCAAGCAGATGCCTGAGAGATGCTGACATCCTTCTCTTGTCTTGCACTTACATCAATTTAGACAGACATGCTTACTGTATGCTTCCTTGTTTGCTGTTTATGACTGACTTAAGTATAGATAGCGTGAGAAGAAGCCATTAGATAATAACTCCTGAAGTATTTACTTTGTGAATGTATAATTCAAAAAAGCAATTTACTTCACACTATAGCTTCTACCTGTCATATGCCTGAGACCTGACAGTGAATGTTTTTGCATTTACACATAACCCGGAGTGTAGATATTTCCACCATGGTTCATGCTGACCATCATTCTGCAGCCCGAGCACCTGCTCTACTCCGAGAAAAGTTTCCTCGCTAATGAGTTTGATGTAGCGAGCTCGTTAGCTCTAACCTGAAGGGAGCTGTTCTGGCTGCGTGACGGGTGGCCCTTGCCAAGTGTGCAAAGCTTGGAAGTCACAACAGCTGTGGCTGGAGAGAGCAGGGGCAGTGGGTGGCGGCAGGAAAGTGCTGGAACAGATGCCTGGGGCCAAGACCCGGAGAAAAGAGCTGGAACATGTTAGTGGGACCAGGTTAATCATTGTGCACTCGGTCCTTAGCTGTCTCTCTCAGGCGCTTTTTGCGAGAAGGCTGGCTCACCTTGGCAATAAGACGCATACATAGCCAAGATTATTTTTAGCTTATAGACTTATTTCGGTGTCTTTTTTTTCTTTTGTGGCAGCCTCTCTTTTTAGATTTAACAGATAAAAGTAAGAAAAGTAAAGCAAAACACAAAGAAACTGTGCTTTGATTGGAAAAAAAGATATACAGATATTTATCATAAGTATAATTAATTATGATATGTACATTCATGCATGCTAATGGTAGCTGTAATGAAATGTGAAAGGCCCCATTTAATGTCTAATGTGTCTCCTGCAGCTCTGCTGGAAATTCATGTGTGGCTCAGGGCTTGTTTCCCAACATAAACACTTTGACTAGAAAACTAACTTAAAAGCTGCACTCCTCTTCCACATACAAGCCAGTCAGGAGGCTGCCATTTAGCCCTAGGCAACCAGCTAATAGCTCCTTCATATCTACCATGGCATGCATCTGCCACTCAAAATGCAAATTATGATTTTATGGCAATTTAACTTTTTTTAGCGCCCTTAGCCTGCCATTTCTCCGCCGCTCTCCCCAGGCGGTGGCCTGCGCGGCTCCTTGGCGAGCACAGTGTATAGATTACTGGACCAGGATGCGGGCAGTGGACGCAGCCGCCATTAATTAAAGATCCACAATGGCTCCTGCACTGAGAGTAACAGATCCATATACAAATTAATCACCCAGTCTGAGTCCCACAGTAAGGCTTTCCTTTTCCACAGCTTTACAGTCCAGTCATGTCCGCTGTTGTTTACCGTGCTCCAGATCGAGAATTAAACCTGAATGAGAGCGATAAATCATGGTGGGGAAACACACAAACTCTCATTGCAGGTTTATGTGTTGGAGAGGCAAACAGAAGGAGAGACAGGGTGGAAAAAAAACAGCCTGCAGTCCGTTAATCAAGTTCAAAAAGATGGCTGCAATGTTTTTTTTGTTTTGGTTTTGTTGTTGTTGTTGTTGTTGTTGTTTTTGTTTGGTGGCTGAAATGATAGAGGGGGCAATGATTTTTCTTTCCCCATCTTTTCTTTTTTATGACCATGCACTGCTTTATAGATAAAGGACATTTATGTTGGGAAATCCAAGGAAAATGGAGAGGATACTCTTAGGATCCCAGATTAGGCTGCTAATAGACTAGCTGTCCTGTGATTAATGTGTCTTATCAACACTCATCAGTCATTCTAAATGAAGAAAATCCTGACCCTGTCCAGATGGATAAAAGTAATTAGGCTAATTTCTTCATCAAACCATCTTTAAACGGGTCTTCTCTGCATGTTTGCGTTTCTGCAGGGAAGATAGTGTCTTTTGGCATCTACAGTCATCAATAGGTTTCCTCTTAGTTCAAAAAAGAAAAGATAAACTTTTCCCACTGTGTCTTATTTTTTCAGGTACCATCTCTATCAACACCCTCCGTACTGCCTACACAGCCCCTGGAGAAAGTGAGATCCTAGACTTGGATGACAATCTCTACCTCGGGGGTCTGCCAGAGAACAAAATGGGACTGGTGTTCCCCACTGAGGTGTGGACAGCACTGCTCAACTACGGCTACGTGGGCTGCATCCGGGATCTATTCATTGACGGACAGAGTAAGGATGTCCGGCGCCTGGCCGAGATCCAGAAGGCTGCCGGGGTGAAACCCTCGTGCTCCAAGGAGCCTCCAAAACAGTGTCTGAGCAACCCCTGCCAGAACAATGGGATCTGTAGAGAGGGCTGGAACCGCTATGTGTGCGACTGCTCTGGGACTGGATACCTGGGGCGCTCCTGCGAAAGAGGTAGGACTTTGTTTTTGTCTCATTTTGTCTAGCCAGCTGTTTCGAAGCGCACCATTTCTGTCTGGTAGGCATAATCTGTGTGTGTGTGTGTGTGTGTGTGTGTGTGTGTGTGTGTGTGTGTGTGTGTGTGTGTGTGTGTGTGTTTGAAATGTTGACGCTGATGCTGCACAGTGACACACTTCTTCCGCACCGTGCATTGTCCTCTGAGAAAGGCATGTGACCACAGAAGTGTGAATATAACTGACATCAAAGACAAGCAGAAGCACAATGGGTTTTAATTATATCCGCTATAGATTTAGTATTTGTTGTCTGAAATGGACCTCCTTCCAAGTTCAGCATCACCAGACGACAACCTGCAGGTTTTTTTTTGTTTGTTTTTTGTTTTTTTTGATCTGGGCTGATGGTTGAACATCAGCAGCAAACTGAAAGTAATGTAAGACAGGAAAGGAAAGTGTTACATGTGGAGAGGCAGGCAGACAGACAGACAGACAGACAGAATGAGTCAGAGTGAGCAAGGTGTTGACTGGCTGATGTTTAGACCATGCTGAGTGGCAGGTGACTGATGCACCACTGAGAAGCTCCTGGTCACGTCTGCCATACACACAAGCCTGTAAATTGGCTGTCTACTGCTAACCATTTGGCTCATCAAACCACTCGCTCATGACCAGACCTGGTGCGGAATACTTATCCCTCTCTCCTCCACAGAAGAGAAATAGGAGGACTGAGTGTCACACAGTTGAACTCTGAGAGCTCCATGTCTTAGCTGAAGCACACCTGAGTCTGAGTATCACAGCTTTTTCTTCTCAAAATTCCTCTGCAGTGTTTGTTCTAACTTATGACTTGATAAATAAACCAATATCTGTGTATGTGTTTACGTATTGTAAGAGCTGCAGTTGTGTGAAGTTAGACCGTCTTGCTAACCTGGCCTTAACACTCCACTGCAGATCCTTTTTATTGTATTTATATTTTTTTGTTACTGTATGTGTAATGATGTAGCTGAGAGAAAAAAAAGCAGCCATAAGGACATTTCTTTGCTTACAAATGCAAAGCTCAGCGTGGACTCGCTTTTCTTGCCTCTTCAGCATTGGCTTGTTGGCCTGGTGATGAAGGATTGCCCTTTGACCCCTTTGATTGAACACTAGCCCGATTAAAACAGCAAACAGCTGTGCGAGGACACCAAATCCTTCACTTGCTCATACGTTCTGCACCGAGGCAATTATTTTTAAATTGGCTTATTTTCAGACTGATTGGATAAATATGTTATAAAATGTATAGGTCTTACGCCAAAGAGATTAGTGACATGAACTCATATTAACAGCCCAGGATTTGGGAATAATGAAAATCATTTGAAGGTCTGAAAATACAGTTCAAATGATTTTTGAATAATCGCAGATGAGTGGCCTAATGATATTTTTTTTATTCATGAATTAAGTGCATATTCACTGTATGTAAAGCTGCTGTATACTGTGAATTTATAATGAATATGGTATCAACACAAAAATGTCCCTCGGCCAATGTTTACAATACATATATTACTATGTATTTGTCTTGTGCTTCTGAAGGGGTGAAGGTTTCATGCCGCAGCAGTATGTGCAGAATTTACATCATGAAATCTCGACGGAGCGAGAGAAGCAAATGAGCGAAAACAATTAACATATGCATACTCAAGGCAAATGTCAAAAAAGAGCCCAAGCATGTGACACCGTTATCACAGTGTGATGCATCTGCGCAGGAACGACAGCCGGAACAGGTTTTCGTCGGGTGGGGGGGGAGAGAAAAGGGAACTCTAGTTGGAATGTAACACCTCCCACGCAGTTACATGTGTCAGCTCTACATGTGCTTAAGTCATTCACCCTATAAAATGCAGTTAGCTGAAATACCCTGGTTTATGGGATGCGGACTACGTCTGGCTGATGACACGCTAAAGACACGGCTTGATGCTTGATCGAAGATCTGCCGAGTCGAACGGAAGCAAAATAACACGGATGCACGTGATACCCGGAAGATGTTGCGTTTCCTGTTTACTGCGGGTGATTCAGTCGTGAATGTCTGATCGCGTGTGACCTGTCGTGTAACTGCAGAAATGTAGTTAATGCGAAGACAGGAAATTAATATTCGAGCTAAAAGAGTACACGAAAGAGAGAATCTAAATCTCCTCCATCTCTGATGAATGTGTCAGTTAGGCTGCTCTGATTTTTCCGCATGTGCATTTCCATTCTAGCTAATGAGTTGACAGGAATTAGGGCATAGTACATGAGGGAGGTTTAGTGGGCACAGATCGTTTCACTACAGGAAGAGATTTACTTATCCAGAGAGTGCTCTGGAAATTTAAAACGACATAATCCACCTGACTTATTCTGAAAACAACAGCAGAAAAAAAAAATCTGCATCTCTGCGTTTGAATCAACTGCGTGTTACAGAGGGTCTCCACCACCATGACCCTCCTCTCCTCTTCCTCCTCACACCCGAGCGTCTCCTGCCATCTCGGCTGCTCTGTCCAAATCCAAACTCTCTTCTTTTTTTCTTTTTTTTTAATTTTATCTGGCTGTCTCTGCTTTGTGTATGAGACTGGCATCGACAGGAGTGTGAGTGGGAGCAGTGGTATGGAGGATGGGGCCCGGCGTGCTGCCAGCTGTTTTGATGGCTCCAGATTGCCTCTGCGCTGGTAGGATGAAGCAGGCACCAGCAGGCCGAGGAGCTGTCAAAAGAATTACCCCAGCTCTCACTTATCCATGCATGGTGTACCACCCGGTGGCAAAATATAGCTACTGCATATGGCGGAGGAGGAGGAGGACAACGAGTGGAAGGAACAGGAGGTGGAGATTCGGAAGAGAACCATGGAGCTATTCGCCCTATTTTGAGAGATTTTAATTAAGCAGACAAAGCAATTTTCCCCCTTGCATCCCAAATGTCTTCCCCTTCATTGTTCCTCCAGTTGCTAATTAGCCCAAATATTAGTCTTGCAAGTGTGAGGCTAAGGCAGCGTCTCCCAGATGGTGCAGTAGGTGCGTTGCAGCACATGCACATATTCCCAAATGAGATATGACGTGCTGGATTCCAACACTGACGGCACCTGCATGAATTCACATGGACGGCGGTTACACATACCTGCGATGAATAAAGATAAAGGGCGGAACATCAATATATAGATCAACACACAAATTTGCTCACATGTGCCTGACTCTCTCTCACACACACACACACACACACACACACAACTTTCTGATGTGAGCACACATTTTTTTTTTTTTTTTTTGAAGGCATGAATCCATAATACTGCAATATATTATTCCCACCATCCACATTAGGTGCAGGATATCTTGTTCCAAAACATAGACCGCAACAATGGAATACATCAAAACATTATGTAAATCAGTTTAACTGTAGAAAAACTGGTTCTTTGAGCACATTTATTGCTTTTCAGAGCATAAAACCATTTGCCATCGGTCCGAAGCAAAAGCCAAGAGGTGCAGAATGTTATTGCGTAATTGTGAAATGCCCTTAAAGGGGAATATGGCTGAGTTTTAGCATTAAAACACGTTTTAGCCATGCCCTTTGACAGCGCACTGTGTGTTAGTCACCATTCACCACACTTGAATATAGTCACAAATTAGAGAGAACTGGTTGTCTCATGCCCTGAAGCGGTGCACACAGATGTGCAGAAAATTGGTCGAAAAACATGCAAAATGTGACTGTGAGAGCGCTCTGGGTTGATTATCTGGGGATATAGGCACGTGTTGTGGAACAGAAGTTTGGCCAAGAGTGAAATAAACAATCCTATTTGTTTCAGTACACAAACCTAAAGCCTAAAACGTAAAACATTCAATTAGTCTCACACTCTTCCTCCAAGGTTTTATCTGTACATCAGAGCTTTTGATTTCCAGTTTCTACAGTTTCTGATAATGGGTCTCGTTGAAAGACCTTGATAGCACAGCAATGACCAAAGACTGGAGATTAACTTGTAAATCATTAAACTAAATGGTAATTCTCCTTTTAATAGTCTCAGCGGGCTGAGAAACCTAATTCGCACATACTAAATCTTTACCGTCTTGGCTGTCGCGTGTATTCCTGACAGCAGCACAAGCTGAAGCTGCAGATTCCACCACTCCGAACGGACACACTGATCCATTTTCTGTCTCTGCTCTCATTTTCCTAGCCCTAATGAAGTTGCCTTATGGCCGCGGAGCAGCAAGATGTGAAGTCGGCCCGTGATGATGCTCTTTCTCTCTGCATATCGCATTCCCCCCCGTCTCTCGAAATCCACTCGGATGGCAGACTTTTTTTCTCTTTTTTTTCACACTTTTAATAGCCAGAGAGTCTATTTCTCGGATCGTGTATACTAAGATACTCAAAGAAGAGGCTGCAGTGAAAGAGACATGAGCAGCTTTGAATTATTTATGATATCTCTAAGCCATTTCTTCCTGTTTATTGTGGATGTTCAACATACATTTTCCAAAAAAAGCCTTCGGCAGTGGTTGTATTCCAGCAACTTTTGAATTGGATTGGGCCTGGTGCCCTGACACTGTGGGACATCACAATCCTGTGACATGCAGCTGACAGCTCTCCCTTCCTGCAGAGGCTGTTCTCCTTCGGGGAGAATGGAGGAAGCCTGTCTGCCATTACTCCCCCTTGTTAGTAGCACAGCCTTATTTGTTACCTCTTTGAACCCCCCCCCCCTTCCTCCTCCCTCCCCCCTCCGCCCAAATTGCTCCTTGTTCTCTTGTGAAAATCAGAAAACAATGTTGTATTGTGCTTTACGAGACAGAAAATGAATGCTTGGTTTAGTTTGGTATGCTCCATCTCCCCTCTGACAGCCTCCCGTTGGGTTGGCACAGGCAGAAACTCCCAGCTTCAGTCCTCTCAATTTATTTTGATATTAAACATGGGAGTGCCATTAAAAAAAATAAATAAATAAAAAATGACTGGGCTTCCAGGATTGGATTTTTGACAGGTGCTCACTTTGCATTAGGTAATGTTTCCTTCACACGTCAGTCTCCATATTTTCATATCTGTCTGGATGTTTCTTTTTGATGCAATTCTAGACGAGCTCTTGTATGAGTCTCAGCGATGGTGACATCTTGAATGAAATTCAATGTTTACTCCAGTTGTAATTAATTTTATCTATTCAGTCTGAGAAGATTATTCATATGAGTAAAGCGTTCTTTATTTATATGAGGTCACATCACACGCCTTTCTACTCACCTTGATTCTCAGCAGGTATTTGTTTTTAGTCAATTGACCAGACTCCATGCTGTTTTTATATACACTTAGTAATTAAGGAAGCGGTGCTTACACAGTGCTAGATAGTGCTAATTCAAAGAATTATTGTCACCATCAGTGCAGTGTTAGATTTTTCTTCTTTTTGTTTTCTTTCCTTTTTACCTTGAGCATTTTTTTCAGAGTATAATGGATCTAGTTTCAAACGGAGGCATTTTAAAAGGAGCAGGGTTTATGCTGGAGCAGAAATTCTATACTGTGCAGCACTTAGATCTGTCACTCATTGTTTGGCAGTAATGGTTTTCACGTCCCATCCTCCCAGAGTAAACATACACCTGAGCACCAGACAGTGGCTGTGTATTTGTATACAGCATGAAGCGTAGACACATGCAGAGGATAAGTCAAACACGGCGAGGAAATGCTCTGGTTGGGTCTAAGTGCTAGCTAATATTGCAGCGACAAACATTTTTTCAAGTGTTAGGAGTTTGAACAGTTGCTCCATTTTTCCTGGCATCTGCTAACAGTTTCCAAATGCAGCTCTTTGCTTTAGCTGCCTGGCAGGAAGCAGACAGTTTAGCAGTGAGAACTCGTTTGTCACACGCCCCTGTCATCTGCAGCATACCCCAGGAGGTCGTGGAGAAATTGGATTTGGGTGAGGAATGTGACGGAGTCATCCCAGGGGATGGATGTGACATTGGCTCTGTGTGATGAGGAAGTGGTGATGAGGTGGTGTGTGTACATTGGTACCCTATCACCCCCACCTCTCTCCATCTCCCCCGTCCCTCCAACTCGCCTTCTATCTGTTTCAGCACTGCGGCTGCAGTAATGGCTTTGTTATTGGGTTTTGGTTTAGTTACACTACCGGAAATGCTGTTACAACCTCCTGCCGGTGTTAAACAATCGCCCCAGCATTTCTCCTGCCTAATGCTTTGAGTAAATGCAGTCACCCTGAGCAGAAGCTCAATATTCAAGGTCCACAGACTATTACGATTCTGTCACCGTTTGTATTTTTCCCCCTCAGTCAATACCAATTTGTCCTTTTGTAGTTTCCCACTATTATATAGCAGATACAAAAATTGTGGATGTAATACTGCTACTTGTTATTACCTCTGTTAGTTTGTATTGGCGTTGTTTCCTTTATTTCCTCTCTAGTAAGATTTTTCTGCTTGTCATGATGTGTTCACTGTCTTCTGTGTGTCTACTGTCATAGCATGTATGTACTTCCATGCTCTTTTCACTGATGGAGGGCAGCGCTTCCACTGGCACAGAGACGACAGGACTCAGACTTTGGAGGGAGTTTGGGTAGCTGTCAGCTGTAGTACACAGTCTTATGCAATGCAACACTAGTGACAAGTGTTTGCGCGCTGCTCTTGGATGACATATCTGCGCACATGCCATTTCGCAGTCACTTTCTCTTTGAACTGACTCTCTTTGTGTTGTATTTGTATTTCTAGCAGCCTCATAGTAGCTGGATTCATCAGTGGAGTGCTCCTCCTTAGCAATTCTGCAAAGCACATGTCTGACAAACACATCTGGAGACACTCCTGGAAGACTGAAGTCGTCCCTGTGTTTGTCAGCGTCATGGTTTAATCATTCCTGTGTGAATGGGATGACAAGTCAGCGCTGGTTCACTGCAAAGCTTGTGTTGCAGTAGGAGTATCTCGGTGCATAATAGGCCGTCTCACTCTGTGTTTGAATACATGCTCTCTATTTAATATCTTCCCCACTAATGTATTTCTTCCAGACTCCAGACTGAAAGTTACAGCGCTGAATTATATCCACAAATAAGACATCATCACTTTAAAAACTGCCACACTCCATTTTACCCGTCACTCATCCACTTTCTCTTCCTCCTTCTCTCTGCAGAGGCGACCATCCTCAGCTATGATGGCAGTAAGTTCATGAAGGTCCAGCTGCCCGTGGTGATGCACACAGAAGCTGAGGATGTGTCCCTGCGCTTCCGCTCCCAGCGAGCCTATGGCATCCTAATAGCCACCACATCTCGGGACTCGGCTGACAGCCTCCGTCTCGAGCTGGAGAGCGGCCGCGTGCGCCTGACTGTCAATTTAGGTAACGTCTCGGACATGCACCGGCTGCAGCCGCACAGTCATGTGTCAGATAACACTAAATTAAGCTCGATAACGCTTTCAAATACGAACACTCTCTCTCACACACACACACATCCACACACCCCAATTATTCTTATATTATACATATTTTGAATAGAAGGAGATGGTGTAAAGACTTTCAATGGCAAGAGTCTGCGGCTCTCCGCTCACTGCCAGTTGAGCACACAGCTGCCATTGCCCAGCAGGGAATGCTCGCTGCCCACTCCATCAGCTGACCCCAGATCGACATCCATATGTGTGCATTGCTCTAAAGGGAATTGCCCCTCACAGCGCACACACTGCTGTATTCTTTCCTGGTGCATTTACAGATACAGCCAGTTATCGTTCATAATAAGAAGCTAACAATTGAAGATGAAGGAGGGTGTTTGTAATAATATCACACCTCTTCTCTAATATCCCCTAGTTGCACACACGTGGTTTTTTTTTTAATCATTTAATCATTTGTTCCTATGCACTTTAATCATTGTAGGAGGAATGCATGATCGCACATAAATCAGCAAATGTATCTTAAATGAGCACAGGGAAAGACATGCCCCCCC
>NW_019525023.1:1169653-1246780 GCF_002814215.2 Seriola lalandi dorsalis
AAAAAAAAAAAAAAAAAAAAATTGAGGGCAAAATGAAAGAGTCTGCGTGAGTGTGTGTATGTGTGTGCTTATTTGCTCGGGAAAGAATCCAATGATGCCTGTGAAAAGTTTGATATCTCTCAAACAGAGCAATGCCGCACAAATGATAGCCATCTATTTCTCCTTTCCACTGGCTAAACAGAAATGGGCTCCCTAAGCGGAGCCGTTTAGCCGTGCATGCAAAGTAGACAGTCTGTGTCTGCTGTCAACCACAAGGAAATGTGTGTGTGTGTGTGTGTGTGTGTGTGTGTCCCCCTGCACCACAGTGGAAGACAACAGCGCCACACACTGACAGGGCTCGTGAGTCAGATCATGGGAACTACAAACGAAAGATGCCTTCTGATGAAAGCAACAGGTCACTGTGTTCTGTTTCATGTTTGAATTATATTATTATTATATCACATTTTAAAGTTTTTTTTTTTTTGTTTTTCTTTTGTGAGTTCGTCCCCAGCCATCAGCCCTTGAAAGCCTGTCTTCCTCACCCCTCATTCAAAAAGCAGAGCATTCCCTGTAAGGGTAGGGCGAGTGTTGGTCTCTGGCTGTTTGCGACCACTTTTCTGCTGTGGTTGACAACACACGACAGACAGGGCCAAACAGGGAAGGAGGGGAGGGAGTTTGATCTGGGTCACCTTTCTCAGAGCACGACGCGAGCTGAGCCTCAGGAACCAGAGAGGTAAAGAAAAGATAAAGCAATAGTGGCAGTCTTTAAGGCACTGCTGAGTGATATAAGATTAATGAGGAGTAGGCCATCATTAACTGTTACCAGGAAAAAAAAATGGTGGGAGAAATATTGAGATATTTTTTAGCAAAACATTTGAAATGTTCTATTTCCAAGCAGTAGTTTCCAATGTTTTTTTTTAAGTCGGAGTATAAATCAGAAAAAAGTATTATATAGTAGAATATTATATTATTATAGACACTATATGATTGGATTATTAAAATGTTAACTTATGCTTTAACATGTAAGTAGCATTTTAATGCTGGTGAAGTTATGCAAATAGAAAATTTTACCTCCCTCATAGGTAGTGGGTGGTAAATCCTATAATAACACATCATAGTTTATAAGTTTATAAGTTGATCATACCATCATATACGAATACACAAACAACTGTTGCTTAAAGCATCAGCAACAGTGGTACAATTGGATTTTTTGCATATCATTAACCTTATTAAAGTCATAATATGATGTAGTGCATGAGACAATGCACAAACGTGGGAAAGTAGCGTGGAAAGATGTAGAAGTCGGAAAGATGAAGAGATAGTCGGATAGAGAGAGAGAGAGAGAGAGAAAGAGAATCGGGGGTGGAGAGAATCGAAATACCCACCTCCCACCTGGCCCTGTCTGACCCTGACTAAAATCTGATGCTCTCACACTGAATAGAAGATCATATTCTAAAAATAAAACAGAAAAATCCCCCAGCTTGCAAAAAACATTTTGTTTGGCTACCTGGCAAAAACAAAACGAAACAATGTCATAAAGCGAAAACTCAGCCCTCATGATTCTCTATTCTACATGGCTGGAACTTGTATTCTTTTATACTCCATGCTGTGCTCCTCTGGCCCAGCTCCACTGTAGTGCTTTTACCAGCTCGCTGCAGCTCGGGGCCACGGGTGAGAGCATCAGAGGAAGGACAGTGTCCGTGTGTGTGTCCCCAGAGGGGTGGACTGTATGCTTTAATGATGTCTGCAGCTGTAACGTTGAAAGATGAATTTATCTCTCATCTATTCTTCCCCATCTAGATTGTATCAGGATTAACTGTACCTCCAGTAAGTTACTGTTCACCTTTTCTTCTTCTTCTTCATCTTCTTCTCTAACTCTTTACTGTTTCTGGACGTTTCTGTTTTAGTCCCAAGCTGGGTTGTCACGTAGCCAGGTTTACAATTTCTTCTCTGCAGCCAGTATGTGATCCTGACATTTAAACATCCTAAAGCTTTTGAAATTATATATGTGGCTTGCACCTTGCATTGACATAAACATTACATTTTGTCATAGAGGTGTGGGTATGTAAGAATTGCTTTGTGGTGTTGTGTGCATCAGCTGTCCAGGAGAATAATGAGCGAGAGGGAGGGAGGCTTGAATTAATCACAAACCTAAATATGGCAGCGATTCTACACACTCAGTTGTTTCTAATTAACAAACCTTCTCACTCATGAATTCAGGCTGATATAAGACACATGCCTTGGGAGCGCAGGTATTTTAGACATGCATGATTTCCTTCTCTCCCCCCTCGCTTTTTTTTTTTTTTTTTTTCTGGTTTCCTTTCTACTCCAGTATTTCACGCCGGTTGTAAATTGATGACGCCATTCAAGGTACAGAGGAAATACAGAGTGTGATTTTATTATTCTCATTAACCTGCCTCACAGAGCAGAAAGAAAGGGATGAAGAGGGAGGGAGAGAGAATAGATCTTGTTGTGGGACTCACGGTGTGTGTGTGTGTCTGTGTGTGTGTCTGTGTGTGTGTGTGTGTGTGTGTGTGTGTGTGTGTGTCTGTTTCAACAGGGAGGTTACATTGCAATATTTTGGGAGGTAAATATCCCTGACATTTATTATTCAGGAACAGTGATGAATTAATAATTACTTCACCGGAGTCATAATACACAAGCCTTCTTCCTGTTTAACGATTCTGAAGTGACAGACACATTCTCAGTATCAGTAAATACCAACAGATATTAGTCAGTTTAGGCTCTATAATGGAGTGCCAGTGTCACATTGTATATAAGAACAAACTGTTCTCTGAAAACACCAGTGTTGGATCTCTTTGTGTGAGAAGCGTTACAGTATTTGAAGGTCAACGCCTGATGAGAAGCGGAGACTTACACAACAAAACGCCTCCGCGTGGAATCACATGACATGACCTCTAGCCAGCCCTTCTTAACACCTTTCTAAATGCTAAATAGCATTGTTCATGCATCTTGGATTGCATCCCTTGTTTGTGTATGCAAATTAAAAGCTCTAAGCTCTAATTCCCGCCTTTCAGTGCTTTAAAAGGTCATTCTTGGTTTATGAGGATAGTGTGGAGGCATAATCTGTGCATGCATGGACACCAGGGGGTTGTTATTTGCTCTTTGGATTACTTTATTTCTATCGTTATTCATTTTTCTCTTCTGATATTTAGCTTCATGCATCGGTGCCAGAATGCAGTGTTGCATTGAAGTGCTGGTTCAAGGAAAGAAAATACACAATCTTTAATATGAACGCCACTGTAGGTTCAATAGCTGCTTTAGTCACTTGCATAGAAAACAGTGCAGTGTAGTGTGTGCAGTGGCTGGATGATTTCACACAGTGCTGTAGGAATAATGCAAAAATGAAATTACCAGACTAGCACTAGTTTGTTAAACTGATGTCATGCTGACATGTACATATATTTATATTGGTGTGAATTCTGTTTGTGTACATTTTCTTAGTGTACCTCTGTTATTTGCATAAAAATAATACTCTTAAAAGTAATGAAATACTAATCACATTTAGAGAATTAACTAATGTTTTATAGATGGAAGAAATATACACTAGAAGTTCCCACACAGAACTAAGCTGCTCTATTATTCAAAGAGGAATTATTTTGATTCCATCAACATTTAATATCATGCTACAGGGAAAATTAATGTTTAAGTAAAATTCAGAGAAAAAAGAAGCAGGTCTTTTTTTTTAATAGATTCAGACCTAATTGTGTCATAAGAAAATGTTTAATTGAAGTTCTTGGAAAGAACTATGCTAAGCCAGTGCGTGCATTTCCACTTATGAAGCGTTTAATTCATTTTTTTTTTTTTTCTAGGTTGTTATTTTTCTCTGTGTTATTTTTGTCCTCTTTTTTTCTGTGTTAATTAATGTGTCTTGTCAGGCGCTGCAGCTCCGGTCAGCTCGGTGGATGAAGAATTTCAGAGCAGCGACTCAAAGAACACATCACTGTCTATTAGGGACCTTGGCTCCCTGGGGCTGCCCAGAGCTGTCTGAAGAAAACACTGCCACTCCGACTTAAACACTGTTAACAGGCACTGAGTGACAACAAACTAAAAATATGATCTAAAAATATCTTGTGACAGATTGGCTTTTTTTTTTTTTTTTTTTTTTTTTTTCTCTGCCATTCCGGTCTTCTATTATTCATTAATTTGAACTGCAGGATAATCACAATTTACAGTGGAGCCAGGATGCAGTGATTATTCTCTCCCTGACCTTCTTGAGCAGTAACTCAAGGCAGTTTTTTTTTTCTCTCATAATTGATCATTTCCACGCATCAGTCTTTCTTTTTTTTTTGGCTTATTTAGTGTGAAAGAGCAGGAGGAGATTCTTTTACATGGAAATTACACCTGTGTGCATGTTGGAATGATAGATGAGGGGATGATTTAAAGGGCAGATGCATAGGGGGGTGAGGTACACACTCTGTGCTTATCAGCTGTGTTTGCCACTATTATTGAGTGCTTGTGATGCACAGTATATGTTGGCAAAAAGATGTGTATGAATTCGGATTGATTTTTGCCACATCATTGCACAACTCGGTGGTTTTGTGGTTAGATGGAAATATGAAGACATGTACATTCTGAAGATTTTCATCCTCACTAACATTGATAGTACACGCTCACTGACTGCAGCTAAAATCCTCAAATCCGAAATCAAACTATTAAAATACAGATATTAGAATTTAATGGTGCCCACCTTTTATGCTAGGAAAGCTAATCTCTGTGTCGAGCAGACTGATTGAATCCATCTGTCATTTAGGGAGAAATTACAGTGTAGATGAGTCAACCCGAAGATAAAAATATATCCCTATTCACCACGGCATAAATTATGATGTAGTAAGGGACTGTACAAAAGTGATTGAGTGAGTGTTTTTCTTTTTAGAAAATCAGGCCACTCCCCAAAGTTATTGATGTTTTTCTTTGGACCCTGCAACACCCTTCCCCCTACAATCTCAAAATAATAGTGATCTATTTTTCATATAGCAAATCTTATAAGGGAAGATCTGCTCTCCCAAACAATTTAGACTGCCCCTCCCTTCAGCAAAAATAAGCCACCACCAATAAGCTATAGCAGTGAGATCAAAAGCTGACTGTGTGTGTGTGTGTGTCTGTGTGTCTGTGTGTCTGTGTGTCTGTGTGTCTGTGTGTCTGTGTGTGTCTGCCTGCCTGTGACGCCAGTGTAAACTGAGTATCCCGTGAAGGGAAACAACAGTGGAGTGCTTTAGATTTAGGAGTAATTATGATGATGCTCTTTGTGGTCGCTGCGAATTAGTTTCATAAAGGGGCTAACATGTTGGCTCAGCAGTCCTTGTAACCAACATTAGCAACTTACATTGAAAGCTGAGAATAAACATTGAACATCACCCAAAGTTAGAGCACACTGAGGGACTTTTCCTGTCAAGCCGGCAGCCGCCGTTAACATGACACGATTATGCAGTCATTGCTTAAACAAAAAAAAACCCTGATCTCAGGGATTTGATGGCAGTTAAATCGAGCAACAACCTTTCAACACGTTCAGTGTGGAGCAGTCTCTGTTTATAGAACAAATAAACCTAAATGCAGATGACACGGAGCAGCAGATTAGCAGCGATTGTCATCATATATTGTTTTGACACCATTTAACCTCTGCTTGCTTAAACATTTTCTCCGTGTGTTTTCAGTTAGCAGGGCATTGATTGGACAAGCAGGTCGCCTAGCGTGGCAGCCTGCTAAGTTTGCCTCTCTATGTGTGCTGGCTTTGATGTCTGTGTTGATGGTAATCCAGCAGTTGTGGCCTGCTGCTTGGTCAGTGAGTCCCTCTTTTTTTTTTTTTTTTCCCCTCCACCTGGGTGAGTCACAGCGGTCGGGTCAGGCACCACCAGTATCTGGCCTGTCATCCAGCCAGCCAGAGCTGATTGACTGGATAATCACATCTTCTCATGCTGCCCTGTGCCACACTTCTCCACTGTTCCCTTGGGCCTGAAGTCAATGAGGCAGGGAGGGATCACTGTAGATCCATCACTGCAGATAGATCACCATCAGCGAGGGCACTAGAGAGGGCTGCACGCGGCAGACAGCGGACTAAAGGCCCTTAATGTCTGGCCAGCAGCTGGCAGTTTGGACCGCAGACTGCACAACAGGCGTAAAACCAGGCCCTACAGTAGTGGATGTTGTGCAGGAATGTGCTGCTTAATACGATTGACCTCTTTTCCCCCTTCCCTTTCTTTCCTCCTTGGAGAGCAACAAGGACAGGATGATGGAAGGCAAAGATCAAGCATGCTTTCAAGTCCAACTCCATCCTATTATTTCATATCTCTCATCCTTAATCCCTCGCCAGTCGTCTGGTTTCAATCCTGCCCCGGTATTTAGTGCTTACAAAGCAGAACTGTGCCTCTGAGATTGAGTGTGTCCCAGTACTTTGGCACCCTCAGATTTGCATACACATTGCATTGGGTGCTTTGAAGATTGCAGAAAAGCAGGAAATAAATAGCCATAAATGGGTTCAGGGGAACGAACCTGGCACCCATCTGAAATGCTCCCCACAGTGGGCAAGGTATCTGGAGCCCGGGGATTTTAATATTGTCACAGTGGTGTCTTAATTGGTCTGTTTGGTTCTGTGAGCCCAGGAGGGGAACATCACAGCCATATAGCAATTCAAAGATGCTCTAAGACGGAGGCTGCATGAAAAAATAATGCGTTGCCCCAATTGGACCAATGTTGGAATTTCTAAAAGCAGAAGTGTATCTGGGAGAGATTTTTTTTTTCTCCTTCTTTTTCTTTCCGCTCATGAGATCACAGAGATTTGTTGCAGTTGCAATGATTTATCTTATCTGTGATTCCAAATTCGATTATGTGGAATCGCATTTGATTTAGATTCTGTGTGACATCTGCTTTACTACTTGCCAGCAGTGACACACGTCATGGAATATTAACACGCTGGTTTCAGGATGTGCGAAGGGGATGGTTCAGTATTTTTTATTAGTGAAATGTGTTTCAGTTGAATGGTTATTTGAAGGTATTTATGGATTTAATGAAGTGCAGCAGATTTAATAATAGAGTTTGTGCACAGTGTTACCGTAGCTACCTGTTACCTGCTGGCTTTTTCCAAAAACACTCAATCATTTTCAAGGCTGCTGATGAAAATCACATTCTGTATTTCCTGTATTTTCCAAGAACAATAGACTGTCTGTATTTGCTTTAAAAGGGGTTCTTTTCACCACCAAGAACACTGCTTCCATTATTCAAGTATTTCCTCCCGTATCACTGTTTCATTTCATGTGTTGGGTTAGACATGAGCGAAATCAAATGCTGGATCTGTAAGTAAACAAGATGGAGAGTGACGCTCAGATAAGTGCTTTGCTCTGTTGTAGCCTTTTGGTATAGTCATTTGCTGCCACCAAGTGGCATGAGAGGAATGGGGGAAAAAAAAAAAAAACCACAAGATAAGAGACCAGCTATAATAAAACATCTAATTATCCCTTTTCTCTTTAGTTAAATCAAAACCTCACAAAACAGTTAGTGTGAGTACTGTCGGTGATAATTATGTGACATCCTGATTACTGCCTCCCTCCTCTTGGTTTGTCGAGAATGGTGTTCAGTGAGAACTCAGGAATGTGATGCGCTATCTAATGGTGCAGGACAGCAAATGCAAGTCAGAATGATGTGTTTTTTTTATGGCCCATTAACTATGTTTACCTTAATGTTTTCTGTCTCTGTCAAACTACTTAACTCATTCACTCTGTCCTCCTTCCGATCGCCCCTCCTCCCCCCTCCCTCTCTGATACTGTTTATATCTCCTATCTCTCAGCCTCTCTATTATGTGTGTGTGTCTGTTTTGTATGCATGCATGTGTGTTAACCGTTGTTTGGACTGTCCTGCAGGTAAAGGTCCAGAGACTATTTTTGCGGGTCAGAATCTGAACGATAATGAGTGGCACACAGTGCGTGTGTTCAGGAGGGGCAAGAGTTTGAAACTGACCGTAGATGATCTGCTGCCTGTAGAAGGTACTCCTCTTCCTCTCTTCCTCTGACAGAATAGCACTTTCCTCCTTTACACTTAAATTATCCGTAACATGTGTTGGGCTCTCAGATATTAGGTAAGACACACGCTCTTATACAGAATAAAAAACAACTTCAAGTGTATTATTCCGTGCTGTACTCCGCTGCGGAGAGAGCATTCATTCATTCATTCATTTGTTTTTCTGAAAGTGTACTATTGAAGGTCTCTTTTCAGTTCAAGGCCAAATGTTGCTCCTCGTGATTCATAGGGAAATGTTAAAAACCTGTCCTAATAAAATGATGTAAGACACATTTCTAAAGATAATAAGGTGTGATGTGCTGAATTCTGTCCTTATGGGTGAAATGCACCCACTTGAATTAATGATGCTATTCATTTTACAACCAAACTATTTTGACACACAGCAGTGGAGAATGTAATTTCTTTTTCCTGGAATTCATGTTAGATTTCTTTAATGTCCCACAACGTGGTGTCACTGTAAACAGTGGTTCTCTAACGTTTTCATATGAAGGACCGCTAAACTGACACAGATTAGACCATGGACCCCCGTCTGATAAGATTCTTACTTTAAAATGTTTTGTTACAGAAAGTGTTTGGAAACCCATGACCAAAATAGTCATATGTTCACTGTGTTACTTATGGGTGGAATTATAGTGAAAATAAATGATTTCCCTTTTAGCTGGGGACCCCCAAGAACCCCCTCAAGGACCACTGGGGGTCCCCAGACCCCACTTTGAGAACCACCGATTTAGAAGATTTCTAGGCGACCCATCAGTTGCCTCTTTAATTGTCGTATACCCCCCATAACGTCCTCTCTCCCTCCTCCCTCCTTTGCCGGTCAAAGGTCAAATGGCGGGCGACCACACCCAGCTGGAGTTCCATAACATTGAGACGGGCATTGTGACAGAGAAGCGCTTCTTGTCCATGGTGCCGTCCAACTTCATCGGCCACCTCCAGAGCCTCGCCTTCAATGGCATGGCCTACATAGACCTCTGTAAAAACGGTGACATTGACTACTGTGAGCTCAATGCCATGATTGGCTTCAAGAACATCATCGCCGACCCCGTCACCTTCAAGTCGCGCTCCAGCTACGTGACCCTCACCACCTTGCAGGCCTACTACTCCATGCACCTTTTCTTCCAGTTCAAAACCACCTCCTCCGACGGGCTCATCCTTTACAACAGCGGGGATGGGAACGACTTCATCGTGGTGGAGCTGGTCAAAGGGTAAGTGAATACTTCCCTGTTGAAGTCTGAGTGCAGAAACTTTGACTGAGTGTTCTCCCACTTATCTACAGCAGATCCCACTCACATCTGTTAAATCTTCCAGCTCTGACACTCAGCTTTTTGTAGATATTTTAAGATATTTTGTTCTTTTTCTGGTAGATTTGACTCCATATTTGGTGCAGCAGTCAGTGCAGTCTGTTTCTTCTGCTCTGCTCGGAGATGATTTGTCAAACAACAATGCTGCCATGGAAGTTTGATTTGGTGTAGGCGGCTTCATGTTTTTATTTAGCTGCTGTGGCTGTCACTGCTCAGGCTACAGTAACTCTTGAGCTCTTCTCTTCTCTCTCTCACACACACACACACACACACACACACACACACACACACACACACAAACATACACACACATGCACGCACGCACACGTGCACGCAGGACTTTATTTGCAGGGCAGACCTGCCTGCCACCAGGTGTAAAGACCAGCAAATGTGAAAAGCAAAAAAAAAGCTTTCATCTGTGTTGAATTAGTTTTATACTGGTGTAGCGAGATGTTTATTTATGTAAGAATATCCATATAAATGGATTATGGTTTTAATAATGCAACTCTTCATATTTTATGGCAGTTTCCAAACAGAATATAATTCTTGACAGCTTTTCATGCCATTATTATGGGAATTCAAATTCTTTTCTTATCACCTCTATGCCAGAATATTCTCTGAAAGAGCTGTTGGCTATTACTGCTCTTTTTAAATCTTCATGAAGGCACAACAAATACCCGACATAAAAGGGAATCAACTACACAAGGCTGCATTTCTTATTACTGAAATGCAGCTATAGAATGACCTTCTTTTAAGTAATGCCTGAAGTTAATTATTATTCAACATGCTAAACATTAAAGGCATACATTTTAATTAAAATGAGCATGCAAATCATAAACCGCCTGTAGACCAAAGAATTTAAGACCAATTTGTTGAGCACAGCCCAAAACCTTTTATTTAGCTCTTTTTCAGACGGCTGCACTTGCTGATACTCTCTCATGTAAACATTTGAACGCACAGACACTCAGCAACACCAGCAACGCACTCAGACACTCTTGCTCCAGTTTTCAAAGGTTCATTAGACTTTTCTACTTTTTTTATTATTTTTTTTATTTTGCTCTTGTTACTGTCTGATGTATGTTGTCGGTTAAACACTATCACTAGTCACAGGTTTGTTAAGGGAGCTGTAAATAATTTGGATGTGACTAATTATACAGTATATATCTAAAAAATATCTGCCTGTATTTGGGTTACAGCAACAGCGAACAGACAATGCTATGGTTTAAGTCTTTTTCATAACACAATGTTTTCATGTTCCTTCATTTCTGCACATTGTCACTCACGTTGCTCGATGTCTGGTTGCAGTTACCTGCACTATGTTTCTGACCTGGGCAACGGAGCCCACCTGATCAAAGGCAACTCCAACAAACCCCTGAACGACAACCACTGGCACAATGTCATAATCTCCAGAGACACCAACAACCTCCACACTGTCAAGATTGATACCAAGGTCACCACGCAGACGACCACAGGAGCCAAAAACCTGGACCTGAAGGGTTCGTAGGCAAAGTGAATTCAGATATCTTTTTTAGATTTCATGAAATTGGGGCAGCAGTGGCCCAGAGGTGAGAAAAAGCATATTTGCGGTTGTAGCAGCAGGTTATTTCCCCCGGGGGGGTTGGAGGGAAAAATCTTGGTCCTCACTTATTACCACCTCTAAGGTACCCTTCAACAAGAACTTAAGAACTCTGCTGTCCAGCAGCCAACACTAATGGTGTGTGTGTGTGTGTGTGTGTGTGTGTGTGTGTGTGTGTGTGTGTGTGTGTGTGTGTGTGTGTGTGGAGTGGGGAGTTCATAGAAAAGGGCATTTGTAATTAGCAGACCAACCTTGGATAAAAGGATATTGGCATAATTAGCGCTCTACCTTGAAGAATGTTGTAATCATTGTCATTAAAAAACTACAATGAATCAGTACAAAGCGGGCGACAAATTTATGGCTTGAACATGAAATGAAAAGCAATATTGATATTGTGTCATAGCTCAGAAAAAATGTCACTGGACCCAATTGGAAAAGTGTTTTTTAAGCAAGATTGACATTAATTAACCTCCTGCACTCCTTCATGTGTGTAGAAATGTCATCAAACAACTGTCATCATTAATTAACTAGAGGGGATCACACCAGCTGTGATGCCCATCACCATGAAGATGTTCCAACCAATGAGTACTCAGTAGTTATTACTCATTATAGCATATGCTGGACCAAACCCATCTTCACACTCGATCTACATTTTGATCTCAACTGTGCACATATAAAGTTTCGTCCCTGTATCTTGCACAGTAGTGACACTATTGCAGTGACAAAACCTGTCCGCAGACACACAGGCATATAAACACCTGCCAAAACCTGATCTCTCTCTCTCTCTGCTAGTTCACCATGATGACAAACACACACACACAGACTCGCAAGGTGAAAACAATACCAGCCTGGAAAATGACAGGGCAAGCCCAATTACATTGCTGTCTAAAATGCTGTGCTTACGACCTCACCTTTAAAAGGCATGATATGGTAAGCCCTGTACCATGTTTTCTTTCCACTAGGGGTCAGTATTGTCATATTTCTCATGTCTTTACAGGTAACCTTTACATTGGTGGGGTGGCTAAAGAGATGTACAAGGATCTGCCCAAGCTGGTGCATGCCAAGGAGGGTTTCCAAGGTTGTCTGGCATCAGTGGATCTGAACGGGCGGCTCCCAGACTTGATGTCAGATGCTCTGGATTGTGTTGGACAGATAGAGAGAGGATGCGAAGGTGAGTAGTCTCCCGGACCAGTGAGGAAACTTCAACTGAGAGGGGAGGAGGGGGGGTTGATTTTGATTGTATTGATAAAATCAGACAAGTTTCCCTTAAATTATCTTAATTACTTTGGTTTTCCCCGTCAGTATCACAAAACTAACCTAGGGTGTCATTACAACACAGCGGAGTTGCAGCTCAATCCTCCCATACTCATAGTTGTCTGACAAGGACATATACACACAGTGAAGCACACCCACACTGCCAACCTGTGGCTCATAATTTAACATCCATAAAGTGTGTTAGTATTCTGTTAGAATGCATCAAGCACCGACACTCCTCCACAGGCAATCATTTCTGTTTCACTTGGCCATAATCTGATTATTCTCTCTGCCATATTTGTACTGCCAGTGTTATTTCCCATTTTATCCCCATTCTGTTTTGCTCTATGCATGCTTGCTGGATCTGAGAGTTTGCCAGAAGCAATCCTTTTGAATTATGTATGAAGCCTTTGTTGCATGCATGAATATCATTTGCCCAGTCTAATGTGTGCACCACATCCAGAGACAATATTTGATTTATTTTTCATCGTCACTCACTTAGTTTAATTTCACAATTCATCCACTCTTTTTCTATTGAGTACGCAACTTCTGATCTTTTCATGTTCCGTCATTACAAATCTAATCAAATTCAGCACCCTGTGCAGGTCTGTCGAACTTGTTGTTTTTCGCTGTGTACCGCTGGAATCAATGGTCGCTCTCAATGGAAAATGGCTCCTGCGATAACACATTTATTGGATTGCGCTGATGGAGTCAGGAGGTAGAATATAGTTGCTGATAGTATTTGAATAAAGCAGAGATCATTTCAGAATATACATGAGAGAAAATATGCAGCTTTTTTTCTATGGCTTTCAATTTTACTGAACATCATGGGCAGTCGTAACCCCTTCACATATTAATGACGTAACAATTGCATGCTTTTACTTCATATTGCTGATGCCATTTTAGAGAGTAGTTGCTGTTACAGTTTGACTTAACCTGGCCATCCATGATACAGTACGATTCTTCCCCTCTGGCTCTGTCTGAGGACAAACAAACACTTCACTCCTCACTCTGTCTCTCCTGCTTCAACAGCCTGTGTCTCTGTTGCTCCATCTCTGACGTCTTGGTGCTTTACTAACAGCTGGTATACTTTGCCTTTTCCTTTCCTATTATTTTGCCGACAAAAGTTGCATTGATGAAAGCTGACTTGCAAGGTAGATAGCTTTGTCTGTTTTGATACGGAGTCTGATATCCCTTCCCTCTTTGCATCTGTAATGCCTCTGCCCCCCCCCCCCACACCTTCCACCTCTCCACAGTCTCTACCTTCACACTTTCCACATCTCCCTGAGCAAGATAACGGCCTAGTTTGCCACTCACCCACCAGCCATATGGAGTGGGCTTCAGTCCCATAGGAATACAAGTACCATTACCATCTTGTATCAAAGTCTATGGGGCTCACATTTTGATTTGCACCAACATACTGTATGTGGTTTATCTTGGACATTTTTTTCTGTGCTTATGTTTTTTGTTTTTTTTTTTCATTTTTCGTACATGTACTTCTGCATGACTTATGACAGTCGTTAAAACGTTTCTCCTGCATGAATTTCCTCTCAAAAACGAAGGTTTTCATTCAAACTTAAGTCATTTTTCTGTTTTACATTAAATGAATCATTGTTGTTCTAAGTCCCGTGTTTATCAGCGCCATATTCCTGTTACAGTCTCTGGCTGTAATTAAAGCCAATTCAGATGCATTTTTTATACAAAAAGTATGCTGTCACACATCTGCTGTCTCATTGTTAACTTGATTCACAAGCCAAGTCAAGTTAAAATAGGATCCAATCTATTTATGACACATTTGCCCTATTGCAATGTGAACAATTTGGCAATGAGTACTATGAATAATCATGAGCAGTAGTAATCATTAGTATACCATGTAGTTACATGCAATTTCAATTGATATATATTCAAATGTATTCCAGAACCATTTGTCATCATGAATTTAATTGTATTTTTTCTTTTTTTTTTTTTTCTTGTTTACAAAATGTACACTGTGTACAGTGTTTTGCTTTTTGCATTTTTCAGCCTTGAGAGTGGGCTACAGCAAATGCTTAAACTATTAAGCAGTTACCATAGCTACTCTGAGACTGAGCAACCCCCACTGTTGCTGCACTTTTAGGAAAAAGAAAAGAAAGACATATATAAGGATGCAGTTGTAATGTGTGTGTATATTCAACAGCTGAGCGACTCCTTTTAATTTCACAAGAATAAATAAATAAATAATAAAACAAACGCACTCTCCGCCATTGATGTGATAATGGCTAAACTATCAAAAAAAGAAGTAGATGTCCTCCCTATCGGTACTTTTGTCTTGATGTTGACAATAATCAATAATGACTGAAAAAAGTTGACAGAATTGTATTGTAAATAGTCCAAAAGCAATATGAATACAGACTTAAAATATCTCATAAACAACATATACATATTATTATAACAACAACACTCATCCACACTAATCTTTGTCATTCCACTAACATCAGCTTACTCAGTCACACAGACAATACAGTCTGTACAGGTGTGCATTTACCGCATCTTCGCTCGGACCGACAGCAACACTGACTGACCGATACAAACACCAAGATTAAACACTGACTGTTAACTGGACGCACTGTTACGTTGCTATTTAAAAAGCACACGGATATCTCAGGACTCTACAGCTTAAGAAGTGACTGAGGATCGTTGTCCCGTGAGCCCAGTCACGGCTGGTTATAACGTGCACTGTGGGTGATCACTGAAGGCTGATTGTAATCTGATCACGCAAACCATCTCCGCAGGTGGTCAGAGGTGTGTGACAGTCTGGAGGAGAACTGGATTACGGAGTGTATTGTGTACTGTAGTAGACGCATTTTACTTGGTGGTGTAACATTGATCGAGATGCATCAGATCGAGACAAAGTTTAGATAGACACTGCTGTACTGTATAAAAGCCACATCTAAACGGAGGCTGTAACCTAATACTTACTGTTCCATGTAATATTCTGTATTCTGTTATTCTTAAATATAAAACACTAACTAAAATATTTAAATCACTAATGTAAATTTATTGAAATACTTTTTGTAGGGTTTTTTTTTTAACGTATGTTCTATGTTCCTAGGTAGTAAAGCCACCTGGAGATTTGTAATTTCTAGCTTTCTTGTTTGCAGAAAGAATATAAAACATGACTACACAGTTAGTGTGTTTGCATAGAATATGTATGTTTGTCCTGTGTATGCTTCCATTAGCAGAAGCCTATTGTCTGTATGTTCTACGTGACATTTAATTTCACTGCAGAGTGAAACTGCAGACTTATCTGCCCGTTGTTGTAGTCAGCCTCCTCACTGACCCACTGTTTGTCTCCACATGCAGGCCCCAGCACTACATGCCAAGAGGACTCGTGTGCCAACCAGGGTGTGTGCCTTCAGCAGTGGGAGGGCTTCAGCTGTGACTGCAGCATGACGACATTTGGAGGACCACTGTGTAATGACGGTAAGGACTCTAACCTCTTAATCCTCTGCGTCTGAATAGTTTTTCTTTTTTCTTTATATGAGAAAAATAGACAGTAAACATGAATCTTGGATTTTGGGTCTCGTTTGACAAACCTTACACACACCTTGGCAGCAGCATTACATGCATAATTCTTTCCAGGTGTCCGATGTTTAAAGGTGGGTGTTATCAGCAGCAGCAGGAACCTTTTTTATCCTATGCTTTCACACAGAATTCATATTCCTGTCAATGTGGTGCATTTGTGTTCTTTGCCAGAATTATGACACAGGTTGCTTTGTTAACTCTCACATCAAACTAAGTAAAGGCCCAAACTCTGCTGTCTGCTGTTACCACTGACTGATATGTTGGCAGCTTGGTCCATGAATGGATCTTGACACTCAGTAGCTCTGCTTTGAATACAAGTCTGTGTTGCCTTCACTGAGGGAGTCGAGAGCTGTTGATATTCTGAACGGCGGAAGCTTTCCACATTTGTGACATCTGGCTGACGGTTCAGTGAAGGCTCATTAAAGTTTGAGAGCTGCGCCACTAGAGGGAGCAACAAACATTGTGTTCAGCTAAATAAAACATCAACAACAAGTCAAACAAAAACAAAAAAAAAGGAAAGAAAAAAAAGACGTTTACCAAAAGATGCTCTTAAATTCTACCAGGATGTATGCTGTTGACTCAACAGTGACACACACACACACACACACACACACACACACACACACACACACACACACACACACACACACACACATACATACACACAATGAAAATCCAAACTTGCTTCGGTGATGATGCAGTTTAAAAGTTGTGTGTTATTAATCTCTCTTAAAGGCAGTTAAATGGGCATCTTGTTTTTAGGGACTATTTACTGACTCGTGTTTAGATTTTGAGAGAACTAGGGTAATGTCTGCTCCACTTTTAGAAAATGGGCTATTTTCTTATGCCAAACATGCAGAGGGGATTTTGTATGGTCATTATTTTCTTCTGCAGCAGTTCACACAGTAAGGGGTGAATGGGCAAAGTGCTGAACTGCATTAAGGAGAAGGGAACAGAGTGGGCACTCTGGAGATGACACAAAAGCAGAGGAGAGAGCACCATAAATGTTAATGCATTCTGTGTCACTTCTACCATCCTGATAAGACCCTGTCTTTTGTTATCAAGAGAAAGTGTTAATAGTTTCCCGTGCAGCCTCGTAGCCTGAGCATATCTGCAGCCTATGATAACACTAAAAGGATTCTTCTGTCCATGAGATGTGAGCTTGAGTGTAGCTCATCCTGATCCCAGCCCTCCTCTGCTCCTTTTACTCTCCCTTCCATTCCTCAAACCGTGTTTGGATCATCTGAGGAGCAGGGGCTCGTGCTGGAGGTACTGAGGGATATTTTTGATGGCGAACTCGTCGTGAACCTTCCTTTTGCGTTAACGTGAGGGGGAAAAAAATGCAGTTTGGAACTTCTTTTATTTTCCCCCCTTTCGTCATGCATATTAATCCTAAGCATGCAGGCCCACAGAGCTCATTTCAGCAGTGGAAGCAGAGCGGGCAGCTCACAGCACATGTGTGCATATATTATAATCTGAGTGCTCTACCTGCTGAGTGCGGTTACTGTGGCTGGTTTCATTGTTCCTGCTGACCTGACACAACAATAAGGAACACAATAGGACGGATCAATGTGCTGGCCCAAGGGATGCAATATGTAACCACAAAAAAAAACAAAAAAAAAACATACTTTCCAAGAAATCTTGTTCACTATACACATGAACTGAACTAGTCCTCAGAAAAGTGATGCCGCCTCACTCTGCCAAAGGAAATCTATGAGTAGGAAAAATGAAGCTGGAGATGGTTGGGTTTTATCTGTGTTGATGGATTGTCATGGGGATAGAGGGAACGAGATGAGCATCTCTGAGGAAAATATCACTTTTTACCAGATATATTTGCATAAGCTGAAATGCAGGCAATTTACAACAGAGCAATGGGTCTCCAGGAAAGAAACTTTCATGGGAAGCTTGCTGCATTTTCAGATATTTCTCTAGTGGATAGTCTTGGCATCCTGTCTTCAGACAAGGAGAAAAACTCAATTTCACAGCTCCTGGCCCCAAAACATTTACAGCTGGGATGAATTGTACAGCTGTCAGTCACAAATCACAAGGGAACTAATATTATGTCTGATAAAACAATGACTTCTCATCATTCAAGTCAAAATGCTGACTTTTTATCTGCCGGTTTTAATTGGTTTATAATGGCAAGATTCAACTCTCATGCACTGAGTCTCAACTAAAGACAAAAAAGAAAAAAAAAACTAGGTGACAGTGACTTGCAATTAAATTAATTTAATTTGTTAGCACACTTTCAATTATTACATGAAGAAACGCTTATCTGTGAATTAAAACCATCAAATCAAAGGCAGATAGCAGCTCTGGGGCCTCTCCTTTGAATAGTATATCTCGTAAGATGTTAGAATCGAGATAATGAATAAAGAATACTTATATTTTAAAATAATTTAAAACTAATAAGTAATGACAGAAAGTGAATATGTTATCTGACATTTCACATTCACGTTTCTTTCCTCCTTTTTACATCATGTGAAGCAATGACGTAAAGAGAAGAGGGAAAGTGAGCACACAGTAGCGTGGCATGTCCTCTAAATCGCTGCACTACAAACACACACTGGTTTGTTCTGTGGGGGATGCAGACTGACATCCTCAGCAGTCTACAATGGGCGTGGCATGTGTTCACATAGACTCTGTACTGGGTTTCAGAGCAGTGCTTTGAGTCTGGAATGATAAAAGTATTTCAACTTTTCAGACCAGCGCTGCCCCTTTCACTTCAGAATGATTGGTGAGATTATGGCAAAGATATATATATATATATATATATATATATATATAAATAAAAAAAGAATAAAACAATCTTCACATCTTCTCTTCATCATCTCTAAAACACTTCATCCCACTGATGCAACTGTGATTTTTTTTTTTTTTGAATGGACTGTAGACACGGTGTCTCCAAGTTGTATTTATAGAACCAATTATCTCCACTGGAGAGAGGGAAAAAAAAATATATACAAGCCATGCTGGCCAAGATGAATCAAATTTCTCTCAGATCATCATGCATGTGAAATGAATTAAGATGGTTGTGAATGGTGTTAAGCATGCATTTGCTCTCATCACTACACGCTGTTTTTGATGCCAGTAGGAATAATATGGCATGTAAAATGCATTTTTGTTGGTGACCCAGACAGGAGACACAGACAGTGTGTGTGTGTGTGTGTGTGTCTGTGTGTGGTGAAGTCATCAGTGCTGTTCTGCAAGTGCGAAGCGATTCTGATGATCAGCCAAAACACTACCAGTAAGCTTAGTGTGTGAGGTGATATTGCCATATTGCATTTTGCCTTCTCTGTAACATCCACTGGGGTTTGAAAAAGTGCTCTAGTTTTCATTCAGAAGCTGGCCTGGTGTGTGTGTGTGTGGGTGTGTGTTTGTGTTTGTGGGACTTAAACTCCAGTCTAGACTTCCTGAGGGAGTTTGCCTGCAGTGGTCAAGCATCTGAGAGTAATGTACAGAGACAAACAGAATGGTGTTTGCTGTTGAGCTAAAGTGGGTCGTGGAAAGGCTTCAGCGAGGGGTAAGCCTGGCCTTCACGCAATTTTTGTCTTGCCTGGTTGCTCATCCACCCAGTCTTATAGCCAGAGCTATTAGTGCCATGTCAATATTATATCAACAATGGAGTTTGTGTGGGTCTAGCATCCATTGTCTCTGCCCTAGGGGCAAAGTCCAGCCCCTCTCACTTGATTTCTAATGTGTCTGAGTCAATGCTCATTCTTGTGTCTTTGTACCTTGAGAATAGTCTGTCAGGGCCCCGGGCTTGATATGTACTATGTGATCTGTAATAGACGTGGGTCTGATCTTTCTTAAGCACATACAGACGAAAGTAAAAGGATCCTGGTTTGCATCAGTCCACAAAAGCATCAATTCAAATAAATATTTTAAAAAGATTCAAAAGGAAAAAAATTGAAGAAAGTTAAAAAAATTAAAACAATCACTCCACAGAGAAGTGGATTTCACTGACAGTTAGCTATAAATAGCAACGCAACCAATTTTGCCAGTGTTCCTCATATTTAGGCTTTATTTTTATAGTCAGATAAGTCCAGAATATAAAGGAATTACATGATCAATTCTTTGATCTTTGAGTAGGCCTGTATTGTAAATCTTCAGGCACATTCCTGGAATTTTCTTTTCTTATAAAATAGGGCACTTTCAGTACAGTCGTGACAGTCCTTTTTAACAGACACACACACACACACACACACACAGGCAAGCAGGAAGTACTCCAGACAGTTTTGTCCCATTGCTCTGCGGTGGCATGCAAGGATTAGACCACTTAGTTTGCTTTCGATCAATACAAGGGGACACCCAGTCCAGTAGTGAGGCCAAGGGGATACGAGGCACTGGAGTAAACAGCCTGCTGTCACATGGAAGTAATGTTCTCTTTGCCTCGGATGTCGCCCTCCTTTAATGCAGCTCAGCGAAACAAATCCATGGGTCTGAAAATATTTGGGCTTCAGTGTGTATTGAACGCTTGGCCTAGCTTTGAGCAGCCATTGTGCCCCGAGATATGAGAGAAGCAGTCTTAAAGTGCTTCTGCGTGTGCACTCCAGTAGCCATTCTCGTAAAATGTGCACACACGTTTACAAGAATCACAGCGTGTCCAGTGTAGAGTTTAACTGATCTGTTTGTAAGGCGTTTCACACGTACAACCAACTGACCATTCGGTGCTAGCAAAGGAGAACATTTTCCTTTTTTTCTTTTTTTTTTTTTAAATTATACATGTATTTACTCACAAAAAAGAGAGAAATAAATGATTAAGTGTTTAACATTTCCCTTTATGTGTCCACATGCAACTTCTAACCAGTACATTATAAGAGTGATTGTGGATACTGTATGCTCATAATGAATAAGTGTGGTGATCAGTCAACAAATACCATGAAAAGATCAAACCCAACAGTGACTTGATGATAATAACACGTGTTGTAAGTGCATCCGAAGCTTGATATAACTTTTTCTTCTTTGCCACAACTTCCATTGTTTTAAGTCAATCATACATACACAATACTGACTGGATCGCCAATCTGTTTTAATCCACTGCTAGAAATAGTCCCCGACGAATGTACTATTTACAGTTTGAATAATGCTTGCTAAAAACTACAGCGCCCAGCTGTTTTAGGAAATTACCAATTTTTTTATTTTATTTATTTTTTTTTTTTGGAAGGAAGCTTTTTCTTATATTTCAACAGTAAAATATTTTAACCTTGTATGTAGCACAAGGTCCTCTACTACTAAAGGCAGAAACCTGTTTGAAATCTGGCATTTATTTGAAGTTATGCTAGGTCTAGAGCCACTTTCACGCCTCTCATGCTGTATGTGAGAGTGCCTGAAGCTCTATAGAACGGTGTGGATTTGCACTTATTTCTCCACATACCCCACAGCTGCTGTTTGCTGCTCCAGATGGATACTGAGTTGGTCTGTTCCTGAAGATTTCTATCACTGCTGAGCGACTTTAGGGGGTTTTATCATTTCATCCTTTTTTTTCTCTTTTTTTTAATTTTGTTCTTTGTTTTATTTTCACTCATTCCTCCTCTGTCTCCGACTCCTGGTCACTATCTGGCCTAGTTATTTCCAGTAATTTCCTCATGCCGATTGAGTATCTGAATTTAAATGGGTTTCTGTGCCAGTGGCCGTATGTGGGTAAAGGCTGTTGGCATGGAAACCAGGTCTTCTTTCCTCCCACCGTGGATGCTGTAACAAGTCTGTAACTTTGCCCAAGCAGTGAGATCTCTGCAGGAAGTGGTGTAGAATCACTAACATCTTTTAGCTGGCCAGGTTGAATACTGAACGCACATGAATGCGATTTACACATGCATGAGTCATGATAGAAAAACATAGAATACAGCTGTGAAGACACATGACATCATGCGATGTAGCTTCATGCCGGGACAGTGGCATTAGTATGGAGGAGCAGCAGTGTCTGACATATGTCGGACTGCTTCATAAGACCGTGCTGCTGCTCGTGACGTGCGACTGGTGCACACTTCTCCTGCTTTTGTGTATTACTAGAGTTTCTGAACATTATTTTTGTGTCACTGAACAGCATGCGGTCAGATCAGAGTTGAGCGCAAGCATTATACACATCGAGTTGTCTTCGTTGTAATCTCGGTTGTAATCAGTGTTTCATCTAGAACTCATTGCGGTGCAGTGGTGAGAACCTAATCTTTGAGGTGTTTTTTATTAATTGGTAGCCCGGAGGGGCATGTTGACAGGGAATAAGAAGCTGTTGTTTCTCCACAACACAATACTAATTAAAGTGTTGACTCGAAGACAGAACATCTGCTAAACTACCCTGCTGGGTGTTACACTGACACTGTGAATATTCCCCTCTCTCGTAAACTCGGGCTATTGAACATGACACCCGGGAGAACTGTGGCAAGAATCTAAAGCATCCCTTAAAGAAGAAGATTGCTTGCTTGTACCGAACTATTTAAAAACTTTAGATTGCTTCTGCTGACATTCTGTGAATGACTTCACAGTCAGAAACCATTTCATTGAGGAGAACATTTGATTTTTAGTTCAGTAAATTGCAAATTCAGATGCTGATGGACATTGTAATCAAACTCACGGTGAGGGAAAAAAAAAAAAAAAATTCCCCAGTGACGGGAGCACAAGGAGCAGTGGGATGTTGGATTTATGTTTTCCACCTTTTGACAGGAGGTAGGTCACAGTTAGCACAACAGGAACAACATGCGCAGAGGCAGACAAATGAGAGAACACAGCATATGTCAGGAATGAAGAAACTTTAACTAAATTACTACGAATGCAATGGCCTCTTATCTGGTGAGCATCTGGAGTTTACGAGGCGGATCCACTTTCTCCAGGTTATGTGATATGACATCAGTGTGTTGGTTCAACAGGGGGTCTCGTTGCAGTAGGGTAATTTTCATTTTTTTTTTTTTTTTTTTTTTTTCAACTTCATCCAGCAGCACACAGCGCTGGCCAATTAAATACATGCAAGTACACACACCAGGGAGAATACCTTATTAGAGAATACCTCATGAAAAAACTGTAGGTTGACTGCCTGCAGGAAACAGGAAACAAACAGAAGTCTCTGGTGTTAAAGTCTGATGTTTTTGTTTGCCCATCCATCGTTCTCGACTTCCTGCCTACATGGACTTAGGTTTGTCGTCCTGTAACAACATCACCAGTCTTCCTCCTTTGTTCTTGTTATAATTATGCCCAATAGAAGAATTTGTTACTTGAGTGTAAACATTTAGGGCACTTTCTGAAAAGATTCATGCTATTGTTCTTCTCAGGAGGGCAGGCTGACCATTCTGCTAATTTGCTCCGAACCTTACCAGCACTGATATGAAAAAGAAAATTGATAGACTTTCCACAGTTGTTCAATTTGGCCTCAAAGAAGCCCAAGGACAAACACCATAGCATGCTGTCTCGGTTTTTGATAAGCTTTGAATGTGGACTTGTTAGCTTGTATTTCATTTTCTTAACTTACACCCTGTGGCAAAACATCGCGTTTTATACCAAGATAATCCATCGCATTGTTTTTGAGCTTCTGCTGTTGGCGTGAAAGCCCCCTAAGTTCCAAATTAAGTACAAACCTGAAGATGGAATCAGACATGCTTGATAGATAAACATTTTTTTTCCCTAAATGCTTTTTGTTGTTGTTGTTGTTGTTGTTGTTACTGAATAACACCTTTGGTACAGTACATTACAGGACATATACTGTGCCTGCAGTATAGCCACATAGAGCCTCGACATATTTGTGAGATGTTGTCACAAAGCAAATGAACGAGCCTTAGTTTCAAGAGGGGCTTGGCAGCCAGTCTCCTCAGCAAACAAACAACTGTTTAGTATGTCAGAGCATAGCTGTTTGCTCCAAGTAATATTAACAATATGCACAAAGGGCTTAGACAATGCAAACTCCTCTGTCTTTCGCCATCACGGCGAGGTCAATGGAACTTATCCATCAGAATTGTCCTTGAACTCAACCAACTTCTAAAGTTTTATGCATAAAGGACAGACTTTATGTGTGGTACAACTCAAATCCTCTCTTATCGCTAGGCAGCAAGGAAAGGAGGACAGGGAGGGGCACCCATAGATCATTCACTGCCTTAGCCAAAATCAGTCCCAGCAACAGAGCTGTCTTCACTGAGTGATTTAGAGAGGAACCCTGCTTAATAAGCTTGAAAGATATTTTGGAATGAATATTTTGTTGGGAGCTGCCACCTCACTTAGCACCCTCAACAATGAATGAAACAGTTCATTACAAGAGATCCTTGTGTGCATCAGACTTACTGTGACCGGGATCCATGTGAAAGTAAGAGTCTTAAATGTCTGTTGTGGTGAACTGGATGTGGTTGATTCTGTACGAGCAGTGTTTCGAATGTAATGGCATATGTGGAAGGCAGATTTTAGTCAACATGAAATAGAGTTGGCACAAGGCCAATTCTAGATCTTCAATTTTTTTTTTTTTGTGGGCACAAGGAAATAAATGCAGTCAAGCCTGCAATGCTGGCAGACAACCAGAGTCACGCTGCCCCACTCATTGTGTATGTGACACACTTTTTTTTTTTTTTTTTTACAAATATACATTGCGTGCAGCGCTTTAGGCCATTGGCCTTTCATACACTTAGCCTTCCCTTAGATGTGAATGGGTCTGCCTTCCATGGGCAGGGTCAGGACTGGTGGCTCCCTGCTGGACTTTGTTGCACGCGTTTCGTGTTTTCGCTCTGGAAACTGCAGGCGTATCTTGTGTAGACTGAAGAGACGTATCCACGCTTAACTTTTGATGTCATGACATGACAAGCTCGTCAAGGTAGAGTCAAATGCATTTTCAATGTGCTTTGCGAAGGACTTCAGTTTTGATTCAGTTGCCCGCTCTACGCTTTGAAGTAGCTTGATTTTAAATTTGCATGTAATTTGGATAACTATAGCCAAAACTGGATTTATAAACAACTATCATACCCAAACTTTGCATTCGACAACAACACACAACACAGTGCCAGCTCCCCATACATCCTGCTACACCTGCCTGGCAGCTAAGAGCATTGCCACTGGTATCCAAGACGCTGCTGACGGTTTGAAGTGCATGATTCCATGACATCTTGAAGGACAGTGGCGACACATCAGGCAGCTTTGAGTCAAATGGCACGCCAAAGATGACTCTCAACCTGTAACACAAAGGTTTCATGTTTCACCTGTTCGGTGTGACACAGGTAGCCTAGAAGAAACCCTGGCTGGAAGTAGGGAATACTGTTCCATGCGTCACCTCTTCCCAGCTCCTAAAGTTAGATTTGGCAGGATGTTCTCCGCTTTTGTGAACTGTTCAAGCCACTGTTCCAAACAGTAATTGGACTTTCAAACAACTTTTTCCTACCATAGTGTTCTCTACAGTCCATCCATAGCATAGCTTGCCCTCCACGCTTCCCTATCGTGCAGCGGACGCATTGCTCATCTGCCCCTTGTTACCTCCCCCCACCCCAGCTTTGTTTCTTCCACGGGAACACAACAGTTTGCCCCACACGGCTTTACCTTCTGTTTGATCACAGCCTCACAATACCTCTTCTCAATCTCCAGCGGCGCCAGTGGCTTAGCAGAGAAGCTTTGAGTGTGAAGCGTGTGTGAACTACAATTTCTGCGTCGTGCGCCGCAAAGATGAGAGCCACGAGAGACCGTACTTTCGCCGGTGAAGGTTCATCTCATTCATGTTACCTGAATGGTTCCATGCCTGTCTCTTATACACATCTGTGTTTTTTTTTTTTTTCCCTCCACTAAATCTCTTTTTGTCGTCCCGGTTAGCTGGAGCGAGGCAGAGTGGTTCGTTAACAGAGAAAGCTGTGGACTCCTGAAGGGAGACGCAGTCTGTCCTTGACCTGCTCAGAGTGAAGCGTTCTGAGGGAACTGATCTACTTGGGACGGATTTCAGGGGAGACAGACAGACAGCGACAGACACAGTGCCCCGGTGGCCCACTGCATCTTGGGAACTGTCAGAGGAGATAGAGAGAAAGCCTCTGGAAAGCTGCCGACCTGTGACCCCTATCTCTCTCACTGACAGTTAGGATTTGGTTTATGCATTCGCACACACATCATCGTCACACATACACACACCCGCTCGCTGACACGCGTAAAGTACGTACATATGCGCGTGTGCACATGCACGCATGCACTCAACCTTTATTTGCACTTACGTACAAGGATTTTTGAATGTTATTTCCTCTGCGCTTGATCTTAATGTGTATTTAAATGGATTTATGGAAATGAATAACAGTGTTGTGGCATCGTTTATGCATTAGGGGAGGGAAAAAAAAATGCTAGTTTGTCACTTCAGCCAGACTCCAAAGCATCCCACGCCAGCAATATCCAGTGAGTGAAAGGAGCAAAAGCAGCCTATTGGCTATACAAACAGCTCAGTGTGCAATGACAAAAAATAAAAATCCATCTGTTTATTTTCCATATATGTGGTTTGGGCCTGTTCCAGCCCTGGTAATGGATAGGATGCTCTTAGTATCTGTTCTGTATATACTGCTTAACTGTAACCATGTCACTGTGCTTTTATGAAGATAAATTGCACTCCTGGGATATTCCTGCATTATGTTGAACATGTTGCACATACATATACATAAACAAACCAAGATAGTGCCACTACCTGAAAACAAAGCTGCTGCAGTATGTAAATACAAAAAAACATGTAAGCAAATAACTTTCCGTATTAATGGTATCAAAACAGTTTTTAAATGAGCTTTTTAACTTCATTTAGTAGCGCCATTAAATTAATTATAAGTCATTTGAGACCAAATTAACGTAAGGATGAATGAGAATTGATGTAGAGTTTGTGTTTCTTTGTTTTTCTCTAAGTGAAAATGAAGTCATCCCATTACACCACCATGCACTGCCATTTGCTGATTTGATTTTTATAACACTAAATGTGCATTATTTCCTATTAGTGGGCTGTTTTATCAGCTTGAGTGGTGTTATTTATGTAGTCTTCACAGCTTGCATAATGAGCAGTGTGTGCAGCACAAATCTCTATACGGTGCATAAGGTTTGCTGCATTTCACATAAACCGTGACATTTGATGTTGGTGTGGCTGAATTTCTGATTTTTTTTTTTTTTTTTTTTCTAAGCATACACGCATGTACGCTCTATTTCTTTAATAGAATAATCATTGAGTGTGTGGCAGGGGCACATGCATGACAGATAGATATTCATAGAAAGAGCTAATCACTTAATGATGAGGGTAGTCATGGCTGCGATGATGACTTGAACCTTAAACTGCAGGGCTCTGCAGCACGACGGCGTGCGGATGAATTAGAAAACGGCAAGTTGAGTCAACTCTTATTTACGTAGCACCAAATCACAAGAGAAGTTATCTCAGAGCACTTTTCGTATAGAGCAGGACTAGACCGTACTCTTCACAATATTAGTTAGAATATAAGTCGATGCCTCCTTGACCCGCGGAGGTCAGAGTTTACTTAACTTACTCTAACTGACACAGCAGAGTAATTATCTGACAGACAGGCACCCTGATGTAACATCCTCTGCTAACACAAACAGTATTGACACTCTGGCCTCCCTCTGTGCTGAAATACTGTACAGCTTGTGTGTTTGTATTGAGCGTTGACTCCCTGTATCTGTCTGTTCTTATCATGTCACATCTCGGGATGACTAAGACAGCACTGTGTTTCTATTTCTGTACACTTGCACACATTAGCATCAGTGCATTGTGTGCTCCTCTGTCTCCCTCTCTCTCCCCGTCGTCGTTTGCGAAGCATGTTTGGATGAGTAATGACACGTTTGATATTCGCAGAATACTCTCGGTTGCATAAAGAGCTCAGGTTTTGATATTGTATGTCAGTGCATGACGGGCAATATTAGCGTTGAATATCTGTGGCTTTGTGACGGTAGGATAACACTGTATGCATCAAGCTGGGACTATACAGTGGCCGACCTATGTTAATGCTGCTTTATGTAATGGGAGGGACTGACTCTAACAACTTAAACATACCACAGTTAATCAGACGTGTCAACATGTCGTGAAGATCAGGTGACTCTGTTGAACATAAACACCTGGTAACAGGCATCTTATCCTCTGCATACTCTCGAGATAAAAGCCTTCAAACACTAATTCGCAGGTACGCATATGTTGCTGAGCCTGACACAGATGTGTCAACTCCTGCACACAACAGGTATACCCGGTTCATGCACGACTTGGCCTGAACGCTTAGCTTGCTCCGAGCTAACGATAGCATCTGATGCACCCTGCTTAGAAAGCAATGTGTAAAACTACTGTAATCATCTCAGTCGCGGACCGACCTTTCTGCACGCCACTGATTGTGTTAATTAAAATAAGTTGTTAGATATGTTTTCTAGTAAGCATCATACCGGCTCTCGAGGAGGAGAAACATAGCTGCACAAGCGGTTTCAAGTGCCCGTCCTTCTGTAAAGGGTCTCTCCATGTGTGATTAAGTGTCGCCTGATGGCCCTTTAGCTGATTTAAAGGCCTTGCCCCAGTCGGGTCAGGTGCTCTTAGACCACCCATCTGCTGCTCTCCCTCCGCGTTTCCTCCAGCCCCTCCAAAAAAAAATCATCTCATCAGCTCAGGGCACTGTGGTTGCAGTCTTAAGTGAGTAACAGAGACTACTCTTGTTCTTTTATACTCTTTTGCTCTCCAAGGGGCTATTACACCCAAGACCAATTTCTCCTCCTCTCACTGATCACTTAGTTCGAAGGAGAAAAGTCAGCCACACTTTCCAACAGATTTCTGCCTTTTTTTTTTTCCCCCTCCTCTCTTTTGCTTTTTAGACAACTCTTCCTGGCTTTACTTCATGGTTTTTATTTACGTTACAGTTTTTACCTTAAAAAGATTCACAGGAAAAACAGAGAAATGTAGATCCAAATGGGGAAATGTCCTCAAAGCATCACATGCATCAGAGAATTGGTGCAATCCTTTGGGTCTTAAATGGAAACAAAGACTAGCTTCTTCTTTTTTTTAGCTCTCTGTCAAGAAGACATCTCACCAACAGGAACAAGAGTCAGAACATGATGGAATAAAAAAAAAAAAACGATTTCATGGCGAAACGCTCTACAATCATCTGGTTAAAGCGGGATGAGATCTGTAACTGTGCTGAAATCAGCTGAAATCAGTTTAGGTCGTGGTCTCAGGTGTTTCCTTTTCTGTGTGCAGGCAGAAGGAATTTAGTTGTGAATGTTTTCCCTGAGGCTGTATGCATGGTCTCTGCTTCTCTGGCTTCTCACACATGAGTTAGCCAATTTGTCAGGGGAAAACGCTTTAAGCAAAGGGCAACCTGCTGAGTTCTTAGTGTCATCCTAGTGGACGAGCTTTTTAGAGATTGATCAGAATGGCAACAGTTTATGGGCGACAGCTGAATGTGAAGGTGTGGGGGCGATGCCATGCGGGTATGAGTCCTCTTTAGCTGCTATAGCTGTTATTTAACCTCGCTGAATACCGAGGAACTGTTTTACTGTGGGACACAAGCTGCTCTCCTTGAGATAAAACCCACAGATCTCCTGTGTGCACTTTACAGTTTCGCCACTTGGGGGCACAAATGAACAAGCAACTATTGATAAACCTGATAAAGGTGTAACCTCACTGCTGATGCCATTAACTTCAGGTGCTGCATACTAACACAGCTTTTCCACCGAAAACACTGCCATCTTCAAAAAAGAAAAAAAAAAAAAAAGAAGGGTGCACACATGACACTTTTATTTACCCGGATTTCAAGCTTTGCAATGTAAGATCCCATTTTGTTTTTCTCTGTAGAAGTTTGCCGTTGAGGACATGGTAAGTTGCTGTTGTCCTTGGCAAGCAGCCCTGATAGATTGCCTTATTAGGTGTAATTATGCAGATTGCACTGCTGATAATTATAAAAGTGTAAATACATTCAGCGGGAACATTCCTCTTCACCATTGCAAATGAGAAGGGAGCAGTGGTTCCATGCTGCTGACTTTTTAGCACCAGGTGGCTGGACCAAGTTATTGAGATTCTACAAGGTGAGAACAACACAGTCACCTAATGTGTGCAGCACCTGTGTTGTACTTTAATCGCTTTTTTACTGCTGTATGGGAACACCAAACCGGATACAAGAGAAAAATATCAAGTCTCCTCATCTGTCTTCAAGCCAGATGGTGGAGTACATTCATCTTACAAGTTGTGCTCATCATATAACGATAAAGTATCTGAGCCCTCACCTCTAATGCGTTTGCACTCAGTAAATGGATCAAGTGAAATGTTCATCATTAATGTTCATTTCTGCTCTTGCTTTCCTCGGGGTCTCTTCATGCGAAAAAGGAAAAAAAAGGAAAATGGAGAAGGACATATTATCCTCTGTGTCACGCTGTCTAAGTTGTGCTTTCTTTGGGCATGAAATACTGTGTATTCCCTGTAAACTGTGAAGATCGGCTCAGCAGTGCTTACAGTTTTTTTTTTTTGTTTTTTTTTCTCATCCTCCAGCTTAGAACACTGCGTTTCGAAGGGGAGGATGTTGAATGGCCAGTGCAAACAGAAGCAGGCACGCTGCAGCTGAGCCTTGTGCTCCCCAGTCCTGAACTCTGAACACTGAGCACACTTCCCAGCTGAACAGGATTGTGTTTATCAGCAGGGCTTTTATTTCCACATGTTCTCTACATTCCCGTAAACCGCGCTGCACACCGAGTGTGCAATCAGCATTCCCTCTCTTGTGAGAAATGGTCTTTTATTAGCAGGCGAGGCAGACTTGCCCAGATTCAGCACCCTCCCCTGTGGACAACGCTCAACTGCCAGCTCTGGCACTGTGCATGCTTTGTTTACGTGTGTGTGTGTGTGAGTGAGTGAGTGTGCGTGCATGTGTGTGTGTTCATATGTTCATGAGAGAGAAAGAGAGAGAGAGAGATGTAGAGAGAGAGAGAGAGAGAATTGCCTACAGTATGTGAGCTGCAGCATCATCACTCTTCTAAAATCTTGCTAACGACAGACTGCAGAGTCCGGTAGGTTGAGAACCTATAGATACACTTTTCCTGGGCGATGGAGAGGCAAGGATTTGGTTGGACTGCTTGGCTCCAGTTTTTTATATCCACAGGACTATTATCACACTTCCCCAAATTTAGAAGGCAAAAGAAGAGAGAGAGAGAGACAGGGAGAGGGAGAATAAAGGAATCTGGAGAGATGAGATGAGATGATTAAAAGTAGAAATAGGAATGAATATAGCCTGTCCTGCATTCTCATTTTGCTTTCTTTCTTTCTTTCTTTTTACGGCTCATGAATGTCCACACAGGAGAGTGGAAGCGAAAGAGGCTGAACAGGGAGAGTAGGGAGAGATTGTGAAAGGAATCAGGGCTGGGGGACATAGCTTCAATTCCTGCTATTCTGCCTAAATAGGATCTTCCTCTGCAATGCACTCAGGCACCAGTGATTCGCTCTGTGAATGCTGCCCATTTGCATAGCCACTCTCCCTCCTGCTTCCTGGCTGGCTGTTGAGGCTCCCCCCTCCCTCTGTCCTCCTCCTCCTTCTCCTCCTCCTTTCTCTCTCTCTCTCTCTTTCTCTCTCTCTCTCTCCCTCTCTCTCTCCCTCTCCGTCTCTCTCTCCTCTTCCTCTTGCGCACATCTTCTGGAACGGTGCTGCCGATGCTGCCTGTGTGTGAGTGTGTGTTCCTGCCCAGGGCTCTGCTCTCTCAGGTACTGTCGTTGCTATCGCTTGGTCTCATTGAGAGCAGAGATCTCTAGATGGGGAACGGGTGCGCTACTTGGCACAACTTACAGGTGCAATTACGCCGTCTCCCGCGCGCTGCTGCAGCTGTCCGACACAATGCAAATGAGACTCGGATTTAACTATGGTCCCATTCCTCTGGACATCCTTTGAGACCGCTGGAGGAGGAAAAGGAGGGAAACTCAGAATGTCTGTCTTGGTTTTCTGAAGAAATTCACTTCGCACAGGTGCTATCAGTCTCCTCTGAAGTTGGCTTTCTTCTTCTCCTGGCAATTGTATTCTTTTTATTTTTTTCATTTTTATTTTTTTGGAATATTAACAGTTTTTGGTGGGAAGATGTTTCTAATTTTGTGAGGGCTTAACAGAAGGAGAAAGAGAGAAACACAGAGAACAAGGGAACTAGGGGAATTGGAGCAAGCTGGGATTTCTCCATTGCTGTTTGAGGTTGCCCTAATTTCTTGAGTGAATGTTTTTGATTGGTTTTGTATGATGATTTATGATACCTCTTTACCTCCCTGGGTGCTGCTACGGATTTCCTAACTCAGTGGAGAACAGCAAGAGGCTGTTTTCTCTCCCCCCCACCCCACCCCCTCACCCCACACACAACCGACATTTTGTGTGTTGTCCCTTTTGCTATTTTTCTTTCTTCTTTTTTTTTTTTTTTCTTTCTCTGTGGATCTGTGCGAGTGTCTCTGGGCATAGTGAGATTTGGCAAGGTGAGGGAGGAGTATGGGGCTGTGAGGCTCACTGCAAGTTCCACCTTGATCTGAAGCCTCATCTGGCCACTCAGGGAAGATGTTCGAAGGCTGGAGGTCACACTTTGCTCCCCTGAGGCCCGTAGCAGAGCCCCTAAACCGGAGTTCAGCCTCACTCACCCACCTGGCCTTGTGGATCACTGCCCTGGCCCTGGGCTTTGTGGCAGGGTCGGAACCAGGCGCTGTGGAGAGTCTCCACCACATTCACCTCTCCCATGGAAACAAGCGTCACCATATTGTGCCTATTGCTATCCACAGATCACCTGCATCCCTAAGAGCGGGGCACAGTAAGTATTTCTTTGTCTCTCCATCAGTATCCACTCGGCATACAGAAACTTCTTCAGCAGTTTTTTTCATCATCGGTGTTAACTTTTAGCAATCTTCATTCAGTCCCCTCTCTGATTCAGTCTTGAAATACCGCTTGATATTGTTGACTTTTTCTGTATTTAAGAATGCCCTTCCCAAGACACACAAACACACACACACACACACACAGACACACAGAGGTCTGTAAGACACAGCGAGTCGAGCTTAGATCCATCCCCTTTTTTTCCTTCTCAGCAAAGTGCCCTCTGTCTCCGTGTCTGAGATTAGCCATATCCCTATCTCCAGATGCTCCACTGTGTCCAGATTAGACAGGATTAGAACGCTGTGGCGCTCCATGTTGCCCCTGGGTGTGTGAAAGAGACAAAGATGTGTTGCCTCGGGCTCCGCAGGGCGTCGAGCCGCTCCTGGCCCCTGCCCAGCGTGGAGTGTAGATGAGGCCTCTTTACCCTGTGTGGCAAGAAGGTTCATGACACAGGCATTAAGAGTGAGGACGGGGGGAAGGAAAGAGCAAGAGTCTCAACTGTGTAGGAATTATATAACCTTACCCCAAGTATTCACGGTAGACTGCAGCATTCTTGCCTCAATACAGTATGTGTGAATGATTTTAGACATACTGCAGTTTTTTTTTTTTTTTTTTTCACTTTTTTCGGCACTTGTCTCCACTTGCATTTTTAACTGTGTTAATTTCACTTGAAGTTGGGAGTGACGCAGATTATTAAAACTGAGGCTGTGTGACACTTAGAAGACCAAAATACTCCTTTTCTTTAGTCATCATACTATCCAGTTATTTTTGAGTGACGTAATCACCACTGGTTTAACACTGACGTAATGCTGAGGTACCCTTGGTTCCAGTGAGTAGATACCGCTTGACAATGTACAACAAATCTCTACTGTAATGTTCTAATATTAAAGTTTAGCGGCGAGTTTAGTGAGTGATACTGCGGTTACACAGCAGCAGTGGCATTTTCGAGGATGTTTTTATTGGACACAGGAGCAGCTCAGAGACGAGGCTGGGGCCCGGATCACTGGGCAGAGTCAGACCTGGAGGAACAAGGGAGTCAGTGCTCCTCAGTGATGATGAGGAAGATGGGACGTTTACAGGCCTACTGAGACAACAAGAGAGGCAATTAGGCCACTCTGCCATGACCTGTCTGGAGCGGACAACACTCGCCTCCTGCTCTCCCTGAGGCCCCAGAGGGCATGTGGTGCTTTCAGGCAGATTCCATGACTTAATATCGCAGTTATCAAGGCTGCTCCTCTGCTGTTTTTACCACAGAGAGAGAGAGAGAGAGGGAGAGAGAGGGAGAGAGATTGCAGGGGCCCAAAGAAAGAGCTTTCTCAGAAGCGTGATTAAATTTTGGGTTGATCAGCGCACGGAGGGTGCATGAATGCAAAATGGGAGACATGCTGTTCAACATGGTACCTGGCTCCAGGACAAAGCCTGCTGCTGTAAACCCCCAGTGCTGTTGTCTTAGCTGTGCTGCATTTGGTTTGATTTTCATGGGGCTCGTTCCTTACATGGGGTGTCTGTTCTCTGCAGCAATTAAACATGTACAGCTCCATTTTTCCAGTCTAATTTGTGAATGTGAGAGCCAAAGCCCCTCAGGTTTGAGTCAGTATTTTTTCAACAGCATCCTTTTTTGCTTTATATTGGTCATTTCTATATGTTAAACAACAGAAACAAACCTTATTTTATCTTCAATTCCTCTGGCTCCCGTTGTCTGTCTGCCCCCACCTCTCTCTCTCTCTCTCTCTCTCTCTCTCTCTCTCTCTCTCTCTCTCTCTCTCTCTCTCTCTCTCTCTCGTAGCTTTTGGTGTCACCGTCAATGTTAAAATCTAATCCTATTTGCAATACTTATGTAACTGTACCTGCCTTTCACTATTATTGCTGCAGTGCATTTAATATTGTCTCAAGTGATTAGACCAAACAAAGCTAATAGAGTGCTGACAGTTAGTTCTATATGCAAATTGCCTCCATCTGTATTTCATAAAAATGCTTTTTTTTTTTTTTTGACTTAGCATGTTGCTAAATTTAGTAACTGTCTGTCCTGACGCTCTGCTATCCATCCATGTTCTCCACCACGTGAGCACAAAATTCATGTCAGTGATAACATTGGAAAACACACGTTACTCTCTCCAAATATCAGCATCCTGAAGGAGAACACATCCCTTTGTTCCCTTTTGTGTTGAACTTATATATCTGTCATTGATTTATGTGGAAAGAAGAAGAAAATTACCATGGTCAGGATGTATGAAATTGAGTTGGAGTGTGATACATTGTTTGTTTAGGGCTAGCAGTAATGAGGTTCAGACAGTATCAACTCGGAGTAGCAGACGTACCATTTATCATGAATAGACTCCCAGAGGTGATAGTCCTCTTTCCTGGATACGATACTCGATATGCTGGGTAACTAGGTTATCATATTTTCTTCCGTACCTGCTGTTCTTATTCATTGAGGGCTGGGTAGATGAGATGGTACGATCAATAGGCAAAGTGTTTTGGAGTTTAAACAACGAATCTTTTCAGTGGTGAATGGGAAAGTGGACTTTCTCATGACCCCCCCACCCCACACACACACACACACACACACACAAGACTGCCAACCCCCCCCCAAACACCTGCTCCAATCAGCTACTGCATAGATGGCTTCTGTATTTCCAAAACTCTGTGGTTTGATCAAAGTTGGCGAAGCAATTTAAGTGATTATAATCCATTTTAAAGCTCTGCACCTTCAGAGCTAATGGTTGAATGGATTAGAGACAGTGCTCGTCTGTGCTGGCGCTGCTGCAGAGAGCAGATGAGAGGAGAAAGACAGAGGGAAGAAATAAAAAGAAGACAGAGAAGGAAAGAAGGAGAGAGAGGAGGGAGACAGTGGATGGTCTCTGATGTTGCCTTGCTGCCGGTGTGTTGTGGGCTTGTATAATATAATTACTCCCATGTCTCTGAGCTGATGTCATTCTGCGATAGTGTGAGGATGACAGTATCTCTGCTTCTGTGAGGCGGCAGTGATGATAGCTGCCCTGATAAGGATCTGAGTACATGTTCCTCTGCTCTAGAGGGAGCACAGGCAGTTATTGACCCACGAATGAGAGAGTCATTCCGTTCTCCTCCTCCTCTGATGTGCGGGAACACAAACACCCTCTTTTTTTTCTTTATTTGTGTGTGCTTTAGGTCTTTAACCTACTTGCATCTCATGATACTCTCGCTCGCTCTCATCTTCTCCTCTTCCTTCCTTCCTTCCTTCCTTCCTCTCTTCCTCTCTGCACTTCATTTCTTCCCGACCACTCTGCCTAACCCACCCCCCATCTCCCTCGTTTGGTCTACAGAGACCATCCAAGCAGACAGAGTGGGCAGGCTTCTGCGCCTGCAGTGGTCTGTGTGGTTTCGGTGGTGACCAGGCTATGGTTGGCATGAAGGGAAATGAGACCTGACTGTGCGTGCGGTGGGCAGCGAGGGGGTCAGCTGAGTAATGTGTCCGGTTTCGGATTAGAGACTTGGGAGATGGAGAGGGAGAAGAAGGGCCCCCCTCCTTTGACTCAAGGGGATGTCTGCACCCCTCACATGCATAGGTCCTGGACGAGTTTGAGTCGGGGAGCTCTTTACCCATAAGGCACTGAGTGAATCATCATCAAAAGCATCTTCTTTCCTCCTATCTCCCTCTTTCTTGTTCATACATTCTGTCTGTCTGTTTACACCTCTGGCTTTCTTTTTTTTTTTTTTTGAAAGGTAATACAAGAAAAAAATACTTCAAATGACAACTTGTCTAGTCGATTTTCATTGCCAGTGTTACATCCGTGTGTGACAACTAACAAGTGTGATAGAGAAAAAATATCAAGGTTGTTCACAAAAATTGGAAAAACAACTATCACACAGTAAATTTAACTATTTGCAAGGGTGCAATGGAAGGAATTTGCTTTAACGGCAGGATACACTGAGGATCGAGAAATGAAGAAGAAAAAGCAAAAAGCGATTGCGTAATCATACTCAAATTAGGCCAGAGGAATTTAGACATGCCAAAGATGATAAATTCATGTGTAATAATATGGCAATGAGAGGAATAAGACAGAGATTATGTAAAGGAATACATTATAAATATAGGGTGGGTTGTTTCCATGTTAACTGTTAGAATGTTTGAGTTTTTGCAGGCCAACATTAACTGTAACTGTCCAATCTGATTGAGGAAGGGGGCAAAAAAATAAACTGAAATAGATATATTGGAGATCAAGAATGCAAAAGCTCTCATTTTTAAAAAATCTAATCTGAACTGAGTTCAGTCACCCTGGAGAAGCCTCATTCTCTGTCATCACAATGAGGTAGCAGCTATCTCTGCGCCAGTCATGCCTATATCTATCTATATATATATATATATATATATATATATATATACATATATACACACACACACACACACACACACACACTCACATGCACATTCAAATGCACACAAGTTCACTGCACACACAAAGAGCAACACTCTTCCCAAATCGTCTTTCATCTCTTTGATCACTCTGAATCATTGTCACGACTGAAGAGTGTGAACATAGATAGTTGGAGCAAAATGCAAATTTGCACATGAGGAAAAAGTTGAATTTATACAGCGTAACTTATCATTGGCTGTTATTTGAAATGGGTCATAAAGGAAGATGTGCGCTTGGAAGGTATGAAAATATAATTGTCCCACGTGCGCGGTAGTTCCAATTGTACAGTTATAACTCCCTCAGTGACAGCCTAATTGGTTCTCGGAAAGGTCAAAGGACAGACAACAGAAGATGGAAGGTGAGATCGTTCTGCCTGTACAGCGTGATAACCCCCACCCACAGGGGAGGCCAGCGAGGATGGGTTTCCGTGGCAGCGAGTCTGCAGAGGATGAAAATGTATGATTGCCATTGATCATCTGATCGATCACGAGCCTTTACTTAAATTTCACATGGCTGTTTTAGGAGCAGGAACAAAAAAAAAAAAAAAAAAATCATCCTCCAGCTTTTCTGTGTGGGCGGTTTGATTGACAGCATTATAATTATTCTTAGCTTACAAATCATTGCCTAACAGCTTTAATATCATGTATGTTTCCTTAATGATAGTCTCAAAGTGTCACAATAGGAGTCCTCGATAAGAAACAAACATGTCATAACTTCTTTTCTTTCTTTTTTTTTTTTTTTTTGCTATTCACAATTGCTCACCTGCAGCAGAGTGGCAACAGAAAGAAAGCTGCCCCCTAATCCACTCTAATAGGATTGTGTGGGAATTCACCTTCCTCATTGCTCCTTCCATCTCTTAGAGCCTCAGGCCTGCTGGCAAGGGCTGATAAAAACACGCCTGCCTAACACCTAAGTACAAGCTAATATTAGCATATATTTTGCAACATAGTGTAGAAATACAATGCATACCCACGCACATTTCTTTTTTTTTTTTTTTCTTTTTTTTCCCCACCTCTGTTATATATTTATTTGTTGGTAGATCCGTGGCATCGGTGTGAGATAGAGGACAGCTCTCTCTCATAGAGCTCCTACACCGCCTGTTGATAAGAGCTGTACATAAACCGCAAAAGGCCGAAGTTGTGCTGCACAACAAACACTCCCTCTCATACACCTCGGCACATGCAGTGTTTATTTCTGGTGATCCTTTTTTTTTTTTTTTTTTTTTTTACTCTTGATCTTCTCCAGATTCATTTTATTGTATCATTTCCATAAGATATTCAGCTAATTAAATAATATCTCGCCACTTAGTAGAGGCTTACTTACAAAGTGAGGCTACTCAGCAATAGGCAAAGCAGATGTTTAATCCAGCAATTAAGGCCGAGGCGCGCTCGCTGTCTCCTGGGTAGGGCTTACAAAAGGAGTAAACAGTAAAAATAAAGCAGTGTCACGGAGGGACACGATGAAAATTAGCACATTAGCATCAGGAATAAGCTTGTTTTGTGGTATAAACTGTTAAATGAATCCACACGTTCTCTAGTATTTGTGAGTTTATGTTGCACATCAGGATTTAGGAAGACCACGAATACAGCACAGTGCATTGTATGTAACCAAACTGCGTGTGTTTAAACATGGTCTGCCAGTTTTGTGTGGAGCCAGTTTTTGTGTTGTTTATGCTCCACTTTCCATGCTACCTTCTGCACATGTGCGTCGCCTCCAGCCAAACGGCGATTTGTTAAAGGAGGACAGTGGAGAGGGTTTTACCTGATACTTTCCCTTTAATTAAGAGGTAGAGATGTGGATGTATTAAATCATTTCAAGAAAAAAGCCCTCCTCCAGCACAACCATTTTGTAATTACGCCGGTCTAGCGTAGACTGCTATATCATTTGCTTTTAAGAATAGGGCTAATGAAAGGGTGTGCTCAGTAAAGCACAGTGGCTCTGCCTGATCCTAAAGCAGCCTCTTTGTGAGAGCAGTATTTGTGCTGATGCAGGTTGGGCTGCATATGCTGATGGGCAGCCAGAGTTGTCTCTAGTCTCAGATCAGAGCTCTGGCCCTGGACTCTGTTTTCTGCCTCACTTCCACTGTGTAATTATCCCCCACACTTGTCTTTTTCAGTAATTAGAGCTGTAGTCATACTACACATCTGTTGGCTCCCTAATAGAGAAAACAACAGCTTCTAGAGACCATTTGGAGGCTGCGATGGTTGGTACATGCTAGCACACAGACCCACCGCAACTAAATAATGCACTGATGTCTGATGGCATGTAATCAGTCGAACGGGCTTTTAAGTGGGAATGAAAAAGCCGCGGATCAACCGATGCTTCGTTTTCTTTAAGTCTAACTCTTGATATGTGTTTTGTTGGCGCGCAAATTAGACGCTGGATGCAGAAAAATCTAATCAACAAATTGCTGGCAAACAAAATGGCTGACCTGAACCGAGAGAAAGGGAGCATTGTATCTGAGGAGCAAATGAGGCAAGTGATGATGAGAGAGTAAATTAGAAGCTGTCGATACTGTGAGACACCTCTATCAGAGCCAAGGCTGCTGGCTGGGGAGGCAGATATGCAGCTGGTCGGGGTAACAAAGGGCCCGTTTGGTGTATTGCTCCATTAAGACACTGGGTCTTGTCAGCTCTGCCTGGATGGGCCATTCTGCTCCACAAGGCAGGGGCTCATGTATCACTTAGGGCTTAGGGGAAGTGAGCATGGCCGACGAGGGGGCAGAAGGGTGTGAGTGGCACTGGTCGACTGAGCATTCATGGCATAATGTTACCAGCCCAGGGGGCAGAACTTTACCTCAACCATGAATTGATGGTCCCCTGCCATGAAGAGCGAGGGTGGTTGGTATGGCTCCCCCGGGGCCCTGTCATGATGAGGTGAAGGCTTATCTCTTCAGAGCAGTGTGAGGATAAAATATGGTGAAGTACTGCAACAGTATGATGCAGGGGCAGATTTTCTTGATTCTCAACTTCTGTCGAAACCAGGTAGCAGCTGCAGATATTCTCAGTTTATGGCGGCTTGAGCTAGATTTAGAGTCTATCTAACCACAATACTAACACGCTATATGTCTGGTGAATCACTGTCATCGTTCCCTCTGTCCTAACCTGCCTCCACTGTATACAATAGGGCCAAAATCCAGATGAAGCTTCAATTCAATGGGTGTCTTCCAAAGTAACCGTTTTTTTTTAGTGCAACATTCCCTTTTCATTTGTGCTTTCCCCAATTTTTCTTTATTTTTTTTTTTTACTTACTGAGCTGCTGCAAAGAGATTTGTTTGGAGGTGTTACACCAAATGCTGTCACCCATCAGATTCTGTACGCTGTCAAAGACTGTCAGCTATATTTGCCAGGTGTTTTAATCACACTGTTTCACGTACTGTATTTTGAGACATGTTGTATTTAGGTGGGATTGTTGTCATAAAATAATGACAAAGGTAAAAGACAGGAGCCAAATGTGTTGATCATACACTGCCAGGTGAGGTGTCAGCGCTCTACAGAAAGATCAGTACACTACAGCTATCAGAATCTCTTAATCTAATAATGTTATTGCGGCACAATCTTTGATTAACTGCTACCAAGGTTAGTGGCTGCGGAGGCACAATTTTTTGGTAACGCCAATTAAAATAAAGTGTGTGATAAAGATTTAGCGTCTATCTAACCACAATACTAACACGCTATATGTCTGGTGAATCACTGTCATCGTTCCCTCTGTCCTAACATTTGGCTGATTCAGACTGCTGATGTCTCATATTAGCTTATTATTGATTACTGGTATAATACATGTGTATTGTGTTGAGAAAGACTTTAAATATACAGTATAAGTGATAAAATTTGTCTTTGCAGCACAAAAAACATTTTCTAATCAACCCCCTTTCTCTATCACAAATCTAGATATCTCTCTGTTTCCCTCCCTCCCGTCCTCTCTTCTTTCCCTCCTTCCCCTTTGATGTGGTCATTTTGTACTGTACTCGCCTTGAGGTCTGACTTAAGTGCGCCCATGTTTTTTCTCTTTCTCTCTCTCTCTCTCTCTGTGTTTATTAGGTTTTGTTGCTCCTATGATTTTGGAGCCGGCATCTTATACCCTCTAATAGGGATGACCAATCATGGGGGCAAGCAGCAATGCCCCACTTTTAGTCTCCACTTAATTTAATTACATCAAATTAGCAAAGCAGAGAGAGAGAGAAAGAGAGAGAGAGGGACAGAGAGAGAGAGAAAGAGAGGGGATTAATCCATTGCAGCTTATGAAGGCAGGTTGGACACTGTCAGCTGTCCTATGTGGAAATGCTGTTTTGGGATTGTCTTCATTAGAAAGAGCTTAAGGCTCATAGGTCACTGGATATTGTTAAAACAATACTGGGGAAATGGGCTAATTAGAATATTTGCCTCGTCAAGCCTAAAGACGAAGGGCGACTGCCTGCGGATTTGTCCTTTTTTCGTGTGTAGCTGTGTTTTTTCTCTCACCTTAGTGCATCTAATGATTTGTCAAAACAATTTCAAGTGTCAAAAATGTTGTTTAATTACATTGACTATTATCAATAAAGCAAAAATGCTCGGCCTATAAGCATTCAAATAAAGCACGCTATGTTAGCTTAGGTGTTCATGATATCTCAATCTCAAACAGTAGATATAATTGAATACCCTATCGGCTGGTGGAAGATTAAGTCTCTGGTCAATGAAGTGTAAAAGTTTATATTGACTGCGCTGTATATATGCCAATATGCCCAGACTTATTAAGCCAACACAAAGTAAGCAGGCCGTCTGCGCTCCGGGTTGATTTAGCACCTCTGTCCACTTGCTTTCTGCTGACTGCAAAGAGAATAGCTCAGCTCCGGCCTTCTGATAAAGACCGAAGGAAGGATTTATCACTTAAAAGAAGAGAGAAAGAAAGGTGGAAGGAAGCAAAGCGGAATGTGGCAGAGTCTGCAGTATACAGTATTTTATGTTATGGGTGCAGCAGTTATAGACTGGCTGGTGGAATTGCTCAGTTTCCCCTCCATTCTTGCACAATGAATGTATTGGTTCTGCCCACTAGCCAGATCGAAATGATGTATAAAATGGATGAGATGCTCGCACAAAACTGGAATACTATGTCTCTTGTTTTGAGCTTGCTGAGGGAATCCTACCCTCCCGAACGTATAATGTTAAACGGTCACGGTGAAAGTTTTTTTTTTTTTTTTTTTGCTGTCACTTCTGTCATATGTTGTGCAGGATTGTTCCAGCTCCAACCTGCATTGAAACCTTTTCTCATGCCTGCTGGTTCTGTTTTAACGGCCTATCCCATTATAAGAGAGGCAGTTGTTTGTGCTGAGGATTAAGACGAGTCAACAATCCATAGTCTTTTTAGTCTCCCGAAGGGCTGCTCACGCCGCTGAGGATAGAGAATGGCTTTTTCCACCAGCAAAGCTTGAGAGCGAGGTTTAAATTGTTAAAAGGACCTCGCCATACTGCAATAGAACAATGAACAAATATAGAAATAGAGATTGGGTGGGGTTTGGCTGTATCCACCAGAACACGGTGTCTAGTTTTTATTTCTTCATTTGTACCCACAGGACTGACGACCAGAAACTGTGCTCTAACTGCCCACTCCAAACAACTGGAAGTACAATTGCTCTCAACTCATATTTTCAGAGCCGTTGTTGTTCACTGCACTTAATTATCCTAACACAAAAAGGCTGCCAGTCAAAGGTGACAGACAATTAATCACCTCACATGTCAAAGCATTTTGCAACATCAGCTGCAAAAGAGACACTTGACAGGAGGGTCTTTTTTTTTTCCCCTGTAGGGATCTGTTCTTAAGGCAAGACACTACAGGTGATTTTTTGCATTACATGTTTTCAGAAATGTTATGTTTGAATATGCAAATGATGCATTATCTATTCAGATTTAGACCAATTTGCATAAATTCCCAGAGCAGAAATCTGAGCATTGGATGTAGCCAGATTCAAAGTACTTGTTTCATTTTGTTGACATATTGGAGTCAAAGGTTTTTACAGAGGGGGATTTGGATGTCTCTTTTTTATCACTCCATAAATCAGAAAATACTGTAATAAAAAGTCCATTTTCATCATGCTTTTAGGAACAAAATGTTCTATAAATCAGGTTATGAATGATAGATGAACAAACCCCTTTGTAAAAACCTTCAGAATATACATATGAATATATCTGTCTAGTTTATGTAACAAAAAATACACCCAAATGAGTATTTTGGACGTTTTCTTTCCACTTGTCTGAAAGAATAGATGGTATGGAAGTTAATCATGCAAAAGTATAAAAATTGACCAGTGCATGAAAAAAGTTTCTCTCTGCTGTGTCTCGCCTTAAAATTTTCATGAAACATCATAATTGCTCTAATCATGAAATTTGTACATAACACATTTTAGAATTATTATTTTGACGCGTTTTTTTTTGTCTTTTTAAAGGTGTTTTGACTAATTTTTTATTACAAGCAACTAGCTACCAACAACTAGCCAAGACAAAAGCCATACACTCAAAATACACCAATTAATTATAAGAGTAAGTACATTTTTAGAAAACTACTGTACTGTAAACCCACCACGAAAACACTAGAAGTCAAACCATGACAAAAACTAAAAAAGATATTTTAGTGTTGCTCACAAAGGTTAAACAAAAACTATAACAACCCTACATAACTAGACTGTGAGCTAAGTTAACATGAGTTACAAATTTCACATCAAACTACATCTAACATTTCTGCCTTTGAGCACAAATATTGTGCTTGATTCACTAAGAAATAATAATGCATTTAAATAATTTCCACCTCTTTTACCCAGTAGTCTTACATTTGCTATTTGAAATAACTCGGGGGTCCATTTCTGCAAGTCAGTGAACACAGCAGAATAAAAGAAAGAAATAAATAATAATAAAATAAAAAAAAACCTATGGCATGCAATGTGGGACTTTTGTCATGACTATAAGTTCAGAGTGCAAGTGTGGTGGTGTTGGCAACGGGGGAAAATACATTTTCAGTAGATGTGGTTTTCATCACCAGTCAAAGCAGCGCAGTCTGACAGCTGTGATGTACAGCAGAGAGCACTACAAAAGAGATCTACCACAAAAAAAAAAGAGGGAACTTGTGTACTTGTGGAAAAGGTGCCAAATTGCCACGAGTGAATATATAGCACTTTAAATTTAATCTGCTCGGACGGAGATAACATATTAAACTACTGTGGTGCTCCGGTGCTGAGAGCTTCCTTGCCACATGAAAGAAGCGGTTCAGTGGCATTAGACAGGAGCTGCCTGGCTATAGGAAAGGTGTATCCACCAGCCTGTTCCTCATCTGTAGCACAGCCACATGTGGATATACTTGGAGTGAAAAAAATTAAGCTATTTTTTTCCTGCTTGAGGGAATTACATCAAAGTCAAATTGGCCTACATATCCACAAAAGGACTTAGGTAAGCCTATGAGTGGGATCGGTACATGCACACATGACTTGATTAAGTAGCACAGGACATGACTGCAGTGCTCTACGCACCACCTTTTGACGTGGACTCAGTAGGTGAACAGGACAAGCAAAGATCCAAGGTGATGCTTCATACCGTAGCCCCCTGTCCTTGTGTTGTGGAGCCGTAAAGTTCACAGCGTGTCGCCAGAACGCCACGCAGGCACAGACGAGACAAACCCTGACAGAAATGTCACCCTCGCGAACACAAAGCCCCACCGTACACCGACGGGGAAGTGCAGTCCTCCCGGGAAAACATCTTTTGCTGTACAGGAAGGAGATGCTTTACATTTACAGCGGCAACGACAGAGAGCAACTAAATTGTATGAAAGAAGTGGTCACAGTCACTAATATAGCCAGGGGCAGAACAAATCAGTACGGACATGTAAACTCAACAGAAAGTTACATAAAAAAAGATTGTCACGTAATGAAATGGCCGCAATGTTAACTTGATTAAACTGCATCATGTCATATAATACTGACGTTTTTCTGTCCAGAAAGGACTGAGAAAGATTCATATAAAATCCATTTTCATTACAGAAGTAGAACAAAACAATGCTATATATGTAACAATATATAACTGTATTGACAGCACTGAAAGTGTTGAACAACTTTCTAATGCAGGAGAACTTTTTGTCCTTGGTTGTGACGTGCACAGCCGCTTGAATGGTGTGACTCATGGTTCTACATTCATTAAAAATAACAGGAAGTGACTGGGAAACAAAGCCATAGATTCTCTTTTACACCCTGCGAGATCTGTCGGAAACAAATAACGCACACGCAGGTAAAATATAATCACGTAATGTACTTGAGATCAAACCTGAAAGCTGGAATCGCTGTGTCCTGCGATTCTTTTGCCAGTTGAAATTACTACGAGACTGGCTAACAGGAAAAATACTGTTTGAGACATGTAATCCACTTACATTTAAATGATCCAATCCGTCTTCTACTGTTGCTGGTGCATGTCACAAAAAATTTGAATAATTGTGATACTGGTAAAAAAAAAAAAAAAAAAAAAAAACCTAGAGAGGAATGATACTGTGGAAAAACAAGAATCCGTAGAGTATATACTGTAGATAGATGTCAGTGTATTGGCATCATTATTTTGGATCATGGGGTGTGATGTACCATTTAATCATACACTGAGTCTGTGTGAACGGTGCCCCTTCTCGACCAGCTCCGTAATTCACAGCTTTGTAATCGCTGCCAAGTTAGAACATGCAGCTGAAAAGACATTTAATTAGCTATGAGTTTGAATGCTTTGGCTCATAACCGAATATTCTATTTACCACCTCATCTCCTCGGCTACCAGACCATTTAATTGTCCCAAAAGGTAAAATATAGTGAGAGGTAAAAGGTAGATCAGGGGGAAGAAAAAAAAAAAAAATTGATCACGTTGACTCACAATTTTCCCTCATGGCACTAAATCTTCAGGAGCATTGATCGGAGATAGCTCCTTTAACAGATACCGATAGTGTTTGATTGGATAATAGTGTCCTCATAAATCGTGGTAATGATTTCTCTGGAAACTGAAATGGTAATCCAATAGACATCATTAAGCTTCTTTTAATTGTACTCCTCCCAGGGGGGGGAGGGCAGACCAAAGATAAAAACCAAATGATGTTATCCTTAATATAGTTTTGTCCTTTTTAATAGGTTGGGGATGTATAACACGTAGCAAGTTGTGTAAATGTTCATCTAGTTATTTCTGTCAGAGTTTAAGTGTTTCACAGATCACTCACTGAGCTCATTTCCATTGTAAAGATATACGTATGAGTTAAAAGTAAACCTTGAAAGCTGTTTGTGTCTATAAGATATGTGGATATAGACGGGATGCGACTGAGAAAAGAAGTTATCCTACTTTGAAATTCCATTCATGAGATTCACGGAAATGATCAAAAATTAATTTCAAAAAAGCCACACTATATGCCACATCTTGGGTAATCTATTTTTGCACACCAGTCATTACGGGAATCCTTGGCAGCAAATAGAGAGCAACGCAATTGCTAGGTGCTGACAGAAAGCAGATCCATAATGTCATCTCTCCTTTTCATATTTCCATCACAACTATGTAATTATGATTGGATTTCTCCCCAGTTTCTCGGCAGAGGTGGTAATATGAGGCTCGTTATGATGGCCGTGTTGGAGGTCGGAGGAAAGACAGTCTGCGGGCCTGACCTTAGCTGAGCCGTATAGTCAAACACGTTGCCTGCTCTGTACATCCTAACCACCTCGCAGCTGCTACACTGAGGCGCGCAGCCAGGGCTACTTTCCTTTTGCTCACACCTGTACGCCTCCTCGTGTGACGCTACACATTCTTGTTAACACTCAGCGCATATAGGCCAGTTTGCTATATCGCCCATGCTTCACTGCAGCAGAAATGGATTGAGACATTCAGAAGCCAGTGTCAAGAGGGCTCTAATGCACACACACACACACACACACACACACGGGCCACGTTTGCGATCCCACAGTCTACTATCCCACACACCTATTTGGCCAAATGCACGGGTAACTCTTGGGATGGTGCTACATTTTTAATGAAAGCAGAGCGTTTGATCTGCCAATGTTTATCTTCTTTGATGTTAACTGACACAGCAGCCAGCTCTCAATGTAGTCCAACACGAGGGCAGATTAATTCATTATCCTTTTACAGGGGAAGGCTTGTGGTTGAGGAGTTCATCCTGCAGGTCTGATCGTCTATAATAGCCTTGAGTAAGACCTAGCAGTACTTGCCTCGAAACACAGCGCCTCTCGGTTTCCGCACCATGACGTCTCCGGGGAAATGCATATGAATGCAGGAGATATAAATGCATGTGGGAGTACGAGAGGCAAGGAAATCTTAATTACTTTCTGTTTCTCAGGGTTGTATTGTGTAGTGCTACACCTCTAAGCACTTTGTGTCTCCAACCCCCCTCACTGTACCTAGATACAGTCCTTTCATTTGTTTTTTTTTTGTTTTGTTTTTTTTATTAGACAGTGGGTGAATGGGGAATAAACTGAAACTCTTGTCAAATTAAAGAGACAACAAACAGGCAAGTATTTCCAGGACACTACTGTATCTAATGACTACAACAGATCCATATCAGACTCAGCGTCCCAGGAGAGCGCAGAAATAACAAATATGGAACCAGTGCATAATTACTCCCACCACTGGAGTTACACTGGCACGTGTCTGCTGATTTCATGCCACTGCACAACTGTGTAGGTGTGCATTAGCCATGTTTCTCCATGTATCTTAATCCTCAACAGCCCCTCAAGGAGTTTTTCCACCACTCTCGCAATCTCATATGGATTTTAGGCTGCTTCTCCACATATCGCCACCCTTATTATATGCGCTCCCTGAATCTGTTTTGGCACCATTTATATAATCTGCATGTCAGATAGTAGCTGTTGACCCTTGGTGCCTTGACGTGAGGGGTCTTGCTGTTTATCCATTTAGCTTAAGGGTGACACTAGCCAGATCTGCTCACCAGTCCACTGAAATGAGCAATCTCTCTTTGATTTTTTTTTTTTTTTTTTGGAGGTCACCAACAGTAAATAAGCTGTCACTGGGATAAAGTGGGTGTCAAAATGTATGAATAGACACAGGGGGAAATGGACGCTTAAGGGCCCAGTGAGTTCCAACACTGACATGGTTTAAAAGAGCTTAATTATAATAAGCTGGAGCATGGAGCAAGTGTTTGGTGGCCCGGGGTGGGGGGGGGGGGAACTCGGAGACAGTGACAACAGTCCAGCGTGAGCTACACGAATTGGAGATTGCTCTGTGAAGGGGCCAACATCAGATATGCATTAGAGGAACAAGAAGGCTTTCCAGCAGTAGCCGCCAGACTTCATGAAAAAGAAATGACGCCTGCCTCGCAAATATATTACACATAATGTCTTTTCCTTTGTGGAAGTCATCAAGCTTCATAAGGCTTTATCCATTAGGAGAACAAGAAATGCTTACAGTGTTATTTCATCATGTTTTACAAATGCAAGTTATGCTTTATGAAAACAATAAATCCTGCCATAGATCTGTGTGTCCCAACATCATCAGTTAATCACATTATTGTTAATTAATGATGCAATTCTTTTTAGCTAATGGTTGACAATGTGTATTGACTCAAATAAGGGAACTGAATTGGGAAAAGGAACTTGAGAGTAAAGCGACGCACTTTAATCACTACACTATGAAGAAAAGCCAGAGGGAAGAAAACAACAGAAATATATAAATAAATGCAAAATTTATCGATAGTTTTATATCCTTGTGAACTGGTTTACAAGAAAATATTGGAATTACAGTCAGAATGATTTATAATCTATTGTTCAGGCTAAGGCTGTTTAACTCCCTGCCCCTATGAATATTAACACACTCTGTCTCTCTCTCGCACACTCTCTTTCTCCCTCTCACACACACACTCACACACACACGTACAGGCATAACACACTAGCAGAGCTCCTTGTCTAATTTTTCATGAAGATAGCTGTTTTTATGCTAATCTGACAGCTGCATTCATTTTCAGGCTTTCTCACAGACATTTATTTCCCAATCACATACTCATTCTTTCCCACTTGCGCACACATATACGCACACATCCTGTTCCATGACCATACTTCTCCATGTCTTGTAAAAAATGAACTGAAACGCTGCCTTAATGAGGGTTTCTAATTGGAAAGAAATAGGCACTTATTTGATTGAGACAACTCTGACAGCTCTGAAATGGTGGAAGGGCTGGATGGTTGACAACCATCAGTACCTGAGACTGTGGCTTCACACATGAACATACCCCCACTTTTTAATAGACTACTTCTTTCATTAGTCGAGAAGAACTTATTTCTAACCATCACTTTGACTAGGTCACTGGCAAACTGCCGCAAGGCTTCTTCTCACTGAATAGCCGGGTAATTAGAACCACTCTCCCATCCACCAGGTCATGTTCAAACCTTTTCATACAGCTTCTAGAGACAATGAGGTAATGCGGCGAGACAGGAAATAGCTGGTTTGGAGGTCACAAGAAGGACATAATTGGACCAGTCAGTCAATAATGTTGCTTGCTGTGCTTGCCTTTGAGGCTGCTAATGAAGCGCGAGAGATGGGGAGGTGCCCCATTTTGCCATGCTGGTTACCCTGGCACCGGGGGGGACGTGACTGCGAACTCACTTGTATCTCTTCCCTCTAGAGGTGAAGCAGGCAGTGGCAGTAAAACTGAGTAATTGTGCAGCATAATGAGGAAAGCAGTACCTGCCTCCCTAATTTCCGTAGAATTTTCCCAGACTCATGAATTGACATGAGTGTACTTAAACCCCCAGACGGAGCTGAGAGCTGTTCAAGAGTGATATGTTGCTCAGAGCTTTGCAAAGTCATTACTCAGCACAATATAACACTCCAGACTGACGGTGCTCTGTACACACACGGCATCAATGCCGGCTTTGCTGTGGTAATAATGTTTGTGTTGACAGTCGGTGGTTCACATCTGGTTGTTATTTGGGGATACACTGTTAACATCTTCTTTCTTCTTTTTTTTTTTTTTTTCTTCTGCAGCGGGAACAACGTACATATTTGGGCGAGATGGTGGACTGATCACATACACGTGGCCGCCAAATGACCGTCCCAGCACGAGGGCAGACCGGCTAGCCATTGGTTTCAGCACGCACCTGAAGGATGCTGTCCTGGTGAGGGTGGATAGCTCCTCTGGTCTCGGAGACTTCTTGAAGCTCCACATCGTAAGTCAAGAACACGCTTTCGAATACACTGAATAACACACTGTAGGTTAGGTTAAAGCCCCTGAGTCCTATTTTCTCAATCAGCTTCTTACTAAGAGTTTTCTACATTTCACATTTTTGTTTTTTTTTTCTTTGTGCTTTTCTCACTGATTTGAAGTGGGCGGGGCTAGGTTGGAAAAAGATGATGTGAATTACTTGCAGGTTTAGGAGCATTTGAATCAGGATCTAATGACCGCCAGTGGGATGGTGGTGATCCAACTCTTTATGAAAGATGTTTTTCAAACTTTTGTTGCTTTTGTTGTTAGTCTTGAGTATTTGATATCATAGAGAAATACAGGATCAGATTTGAAGCCGAATTTTCAGGGGCTTTAATGGTGATGGTAACTGTGTTGAATTCTATAACCACAAAAGAAGGAGGAAGTCACCATTTAATGGCAAGTACGACAAGTATGTTAATGTTGCGTGTGGTAAAAAAAGGAGCCCGTGCTTGCTCACCCCTTCATGTTGTGTTACAGCTGCTGTCTGTGTGTGTGTGTGTGTGTGTGTGTGTGTGTGTGAGAGAGAGAGAGAGAGAGAGAGAGAGAGAGAGAGATGAGGGAAATTGTGTGGTAATAAGGGTTGGTTCCATACAGTGCATCTTTGTCCTGGACATAATTTCTGCTGGCTACCACATGACCTTCCTCTTGCTAGCACCCATTTACTGACAACAACACTGATGCTAGCCAGGAGCCTACAGGAACATCGCACGTACATATACACACATACACACATACAAGAACGCTACAGACCAGCACACACACACACACACACACACACACACATACAAACATGAAATAGGTCTTGAAGTTTGCCTCAACCCCAGCTGCCCACACACCCAGATTCACACATACAGTAAGCACGCAGTGACATAAGCAGGCCTGTCCTGAGGACACACAGCAGTCGTGATGTTGTTCTTATGAGACACCTCCATACTCGCTCTGTGTGGAGCTGCTTTTTTTTTTTTTGCCATGTTTTCTTTTTTTTTTCTCCCCCCAAGCCTCCAGGCCAGTTGAAGTGATTTTTAGCCCCTAGTTTTAATCTAGGGGTAACCAGCCAATTTAAAATGATACAACCTTTTTCGTGCAACGTTCGTCAGCAAATGCCACAAAGGGACACAAACAAGATGTTCAAAAGACCATAAATTGGAATACGAGTTTAAAAGGACAGATGTGCTCACTCAGATGTGTAAATGTTCTGCGATCGCCGTGTGTTCTGCTGCTTTCTGGGCTCCTTTCCACCTGCACGAAACACCTGAACGAGGATGAAACAGGCGAGATTTCCTTTATACACTATTTTCATGTGTGATGAAACCTGTCCTATCCAACGATTTGCATAGACAGGGCTCTTTAAAAAAAAAAAAAAAAAAAGGAAAAAAAAAGAAAAAGGCAAAACAGCTTTTGCTAGGTAGCTCATCCCGATGCAGTGCTGAATTAATATACATACAAATTTACTCACTTGCTTGTACACCACACAGACTTGCTAACTCATTTCTGAACAGTTAACAAGCTTTTGCAATTCATTTAAATACCATGTAGTTCATTCTCATCCAGGGCCCTTGTGACAAGAGGTGAATGTTTTCACCTGGTGCAACGCAGCTGTAGCATGTGAACACCTTTTTAAAAGATGCTGTGGGTATAGTGCGTTACATTACAGCCTTTCTCTTTCTTGGACCGGAGCCAAAGACAAACACAAAGAGAGGTTTGCTGAGGAAATTCACAGGTAATATCTTAATGGAAACATCTCTTAAGAAGACAGCCTCAGCCTGCACGCTGGGCTTTAGGTTGCACTAGTGCTGAATGTTAGAGGTGAAAGACCTGAGCTGCACAGACAGGTGAGGTGAGAGCGGGGGGCCTCGCATGGAATAGCAAGGTTAAGAGATCATGCATCTTACAGCAGAAGCATGCACAGCCTTGTTGATGAAATGTGTAGCGTTCCATTGACATTTTACAGGGAGAAACTGTTGATAAGGCATGTTCTTACAGCAGGGGCAGTGGGTTGTGAGAATCCCCTCTCCTCTCGCATCAGCGGCTGCTCTGAATGCTTCCTCTTATTTGTTTATTTCCGCACATTAATCTGGGGGCTTTGTGAAATGTTGCATTTCATTAGAAAAAGGAGAGAAGCATGAGAGAGTAAAAAGGGGTTTTAAAGAGACGGAGGGGAGACATATGAACGTGAAGATGAGCAACGGGACCGTTAGATACACAAATAACTCCTGATAGAAATGCATTACAAGATTTTGGTTTTGTGGAAGAGTTAAAAATGAAGAACCGAATTAAGATAGTATGTCAAATGAAAATAAAATAACATAAATATAATAGAATTGACATTATTTGAAGTATGTTTTAAAAGACTTAACATTCATAATATTTAACTGTCATAAGGGATGTTTTCCAACCCGTGTGCTGCAGCTAAATGGAAGAAATAGCAGAAAATTAAATCACAATACATTATGAAATTGGAAATACTTCTGATACAAACCTTTTAGATATGTGTTTCACGCTTCTGTCTTCTCTTCATTAATTACACTGGAAAGGACGTGTTTTACAGCACTCCATTAAACACAATGAGGTGTGCAAAATTGCCACTTTGATGCGTTTTTTATGCAAGAATAGCAGCACTCAGCCAGTCACCTGCAAAAACCTTGTTTGGTTGAACTGTGCCCTTAGTGGATCCATACCATCATATGGAATAATATTATAATATAATCACTCTGTGGCCTAATTTGCTATAACATTGTGTTAGGAGCTCGTTAGTTTCTCCCATAATGGCCAAATTGTCTTATTTCCTAAAGTGAATGTATTGAATAAGTGTTACAGACTGTTGATTTCCATTATTGAATATCCAGAGATGCATAATTTGCAAACTATTTATTATACGGCTGATTCCCATTGGTATTCCCCTCATTCCTTTCAGTTACCTCAGCTCTGAGCACAAATGTCTTAGAAGGAGTGTATCTTCAGCTGTATGATATGGGATTAGACCAGATTTCAGTATTTACCCCCCTCCTTCTTCATCCTCTACATCCCTTACCCCCCTAATCTCCTGCTCCCATTTCATGATGACAGGAAACCCAGCGGGGCTTGAAGGACGCCATCTCAGCTCACACTCTCAAGAGGGAATTTTCTGAGTAATATGTGGAGACTATGATTTAAATGCACCTCAAAGGAATTGTGATCCTTCCCCCCGCCTCTCCTTTCTATCGCAGATAAAGACAATGACTGTGAAGTCAGCGAACCATCAAATGTACGACAATCACTTTCCTCAGGCTCATTACTGTAGCGCACATGGAAGCAGGACTAGATCCATAATAATGTTTCTGCCGTTTCTCCAATTATGATTCTCCACAATCACTTTCCCTTTTTCTAAGGTGAAGCATATTCATGAGGCTACTTGAACAAGTATTCCACAAGGATATAAGACTTGTCTGTACATGATAGCGTGCCCTGGCAAAGTATGTCCGTATATATAATTAATTGCACTGTAGCTGAAAGTCAAGTCCAGGGAAATATTCACAATGACATTATGCAAAACAGGGAATTACGGATGTAATGATCCTTAGTTCGTCTGTGCAGCAGGGTAATCCATACAGAAGAAGAATTGGAACAAAGTTTATAAGACGTGGGTGTGCGGCACCTTCTCTGTAAAACATGCTAATACATTTTCCCGTGTAATATCTGCACAGAATATTAAAGGAGAGTTAGATTTTTCTTTGATGCTGTTAAGGTATTTTATCCCCCACAAAGGAAGTATTATTTATTTTTCTGCACAAACAATGGTGGATGTCTCTTATTGGAAATCCATCTGTACATTTTTAAGAAGCCATTTATTCTGAAATGGAGGCTCCGAAGTTTTTTTCTTCCTTTCTTGTTGTCAATGAGCAGCGGTGACAGTGACTATCAGAGGTACTCCTCAGTCTCAGGCAGGGCCCCGAGGGGCCCACTGAGCTTGTTTTGTGCTTCTACTCAATCTCTGTGTTATGGACTATTCCAAGCACTTTATTCTTTCCCTTCTTCTAATTGCATGCATCCCTTTAAAAAAACAAGCATTGAAGGCACTCTGGCTTAGACGCAGCGACACTGTGAAGTTAATGTATTCCATAGAGCAGAGAGGATGGTGGAGAAATAATGACTTCTCTGGTGGAGCATTGCTCCCCTCAGTCCTCCTTTAGCTGACTACCAGAAAGGGGCTTCTCCTTCTGATGGAAGACACCTTTAATTGCAGTTTCAACTCCTGCTCTCTACCCTATTAATCATGTAAAATGGCTTGAGAAGAGAGACTACCAAGCCCACTGTCTGAGTATCTCCACTTTCGAGTAAGAAAATGTCATCCTTTATGTGTTTTTTCAGTTCACCTTACTGTTGGAGCTCTGATAATGCACAATTGCGTGCTTCATTAAGTGAATATTGCACGGGCTGATTTGCTGCTACAGGTGAGATTGTTACCTGGGAGAGGTGCTGCAGGTCTCAGGAGAGAACTTGTGTCACGCTATCCCCAATACTCCTATTAAAACACCTTCCCAGGGAAAGTATCTTATTCTCACGCACTCCTCCTGTTAAGGTCTCAGGCCCAGTAATTACCTCCCATGCAGGCGCTGCACTCAGACATACAAAAGACCTGCTTTTAATGCCCACAGGATTCACTGGTATATACAGCTTTCCTGTGCTGCTTGTCAAGGCACATTAATCAGATACCATATTGTTGTTACAGGTATGCTCACATGTACTATAAATGGAAAAGTAATGCAGAAGAAAAAACATACTAATGTTAACACGTGTGTGGTTGCGGCTTAAGTGTTTGACTCCATCTCCGTCTGAAAATTTTACATTCATTTTTTTATTTATTGGGTGTTATCGTCGTGTTTGAACACTTGTCACCTCACAGTTTGGAACCTACTTTTTTTTCTGTTGCTATGGTAACAATCCCAGTATAGGGCTGGGATGTTGTTTTTAGCGCCATGGTGATGATATGCATCTTAAACAGGTTCGAAACCTAAAGAGAGCGTGTTATTTCCAATTTAAAATAGCAATATCACATCTCTGTTTAGCTTGCTCGAAACTCAATCATGCATCGGAGGAAAAAGGCGACAAGCCAGGCAGAGATCCTGGTGCTCAATGGTGGAGCGATCAAAACCGAAGGATTCAAACTAAGAAAAGTGTTACAGATTTTGAAAGTTACAGCTGTTCACACGTACAGTGTTCCCTTGCAACTTCACATAAAATATGTTAGGCCTGACAGAAAAAAAAAGAGAGATGCAGAGAAGCCGAAGTATTTCAGTATTAAAGAAACAGTGTCCAAACAGGGATTTGCTTCCCATGAGATTATTCATCACTGAACTGTCATGCTCTAATGAACAGAGGGTAGCAGTAAACACATCCATCTCACAAGTGATTTGAGTATGCGTGGTTTGTGCTGACACAAGTCACTCTTACTTCTGGAGTCCCCCCCCACCCCCCCACCCCTCTACCAGGCTCTCTGGGATGATATCTTAAGACAGCCAGGGCTGCTGAACCTTCTCCACTTTCATCAAAAAGGTCTAAAAGCAACAGAGCGTGTAATTTAAAGATCATCAGTGGAATGTTGCAGACGGGAAGGTGTCCAAGTGTATTATTTATTTTTCTTCTAATTGAACACTTTGTTTTTCTAGTTTTATTCAGTCTTGCATTAATGAAGAGCTGTAATGAAAATTTGATATTCCCCTGTCTCTCTGTGCTCCTTTTGTGGGATCAATTAATCAAAGAGAGAATACTAGTAATCATCGCTGAATTTGTGTCAACGATGCATATTAACAAACCTCCCCGCTCTAGCCAGCTCTGCCACATTTAAATTCACAACAAGATGCCGGTCTCCTCTTTCCCTGCTTTCTCCTCGTTTTCTCTGAGTGTCAGCGAAAACCAGAACTGCCATTTGCTAGTTAGTGCGTTTGGCAGTTTGCAGTGCAGTGTGTGGCAAAGCTAGCCTAATGGCACTGTAATGGTGAGTTAATAGCTGACCATGATGAGGACACAGCAGTGAAAGGATTGAATAGGGGAGCTTCACTGACCTCAGTTAGTCCCTCAGTGTTGATTCAGTCACACTCACATGAAAGGGGAGGAGGCAATACTCTCCTCTAACATATCCCCCATGCTCGTCATATGGTTAAGATACAGATTATGAGCCGAAATTGTTTAAGTGGCGCTGAATAGTGGTAATAGTATGGTAATGGCACTGGTAAATATAGCATTGATTTTATGTCAGCTGTGACCGATTGTGGCAAAAGCCTGTATGTGAGAGTGAATGGCCTCTTACCTCTTTTAGTCATAGACAGAGCAGCCACTCGGCTCGGATGATGTACCTGACCTCAAAGAATCAAATCTCATCATCTCCATATTGAGAAGGGAGAGCGCTAGAATCACCATTACTCATCTTTCAATTCCAATCATTTCTCAATTTGTTCAAGCTCTTTGCCACTACAAAGCCAAGTGGTCCATGAAGAGGAATGAGGATGTGTGTGTGTGTGTGTGTGTGTGTGTGTGTGTGTGTGTCTGTGTGTGAGAGAGAGGACGATGTGTGCAAATGTGTATTTGAGAGGGCAGGACAATAATGTGTCTTCACTTTTATTAGTGTAACAAATCACAGTGAGTACAGCTTGTCATTCTCAAAGCTGTACATCAATACGTTATGGGCTTGCCTCATACAGAGCAATATTGCCATGGCTAACATGGGGTAAATTTGATTTCATCGTCAATGTTACACTGTGAGGCATGTTCGCTTTTTTTTCTGGGTTACAAGGTTAAAGCATTGACATTCTATTTGTTATTACAGTGCAAAGGATGGATTTAGTTTGTATTGGCCCAGCCTGTAAACCGTTCAGCCTGTTTTACCTCATCCACCATTCACATTTTAAGAATTCTTTATTCTCATGTATTCCAAACTGTAAAAAAAAAAAATCTCAGTGTGTCTATGCATATGTGGGTTTGTATGCGGAAGAGAGAGCGTGTTTGTGTATGCTTGGGACCGAAGCGGCGCAGCATGGAGTCACTATAGTTGTTGACTTTTGACACAGCTGCCCCAGGCCTCAGGGAGGGATAAAAATAGTCTCACTCTTACTCGCTCCATTACATTGAGCAGAAGTACAGCATCTCCCAACTAACGCATGTGGAGCGCATTTTCTCCAGATTCAATCTGTACACCTTGTGTTCTTTTCTTAGATTTCTTATATTTATCTACTCTGGTCTCGCTCTGTGTCAACAACTAAGTGTAATATCAAGGAACAAAGGATAAACATGCTTAAGGTAATTAAAGCTGAGCTAAAAATCAGTTCTGCTAAGAAAGGGGTGCATGTCTTCATGGTAACTGACTGGTGTAATTATTTGGTCCAATTTTCAGTTTCTAAAAATCAGACATCAAAAATTATTCTTCTTTTGTGTGTGTGTGTGTGTGTGTGTGTGTGTGTGTGGTGGCAGTGGCGGTGGCTGTCCACAATGAATGGATGTCAATGCAATGTCCTAACAAGGATAGCTGTGCAAACATGTTTGTGTGTTTTCCAGGGATCATAAATTTTCGGTTGTGAATGACAATTTACTGGTAATTTGATTAGTTCGATTAATTGTGGGCGAACAGTAAAAACAGTCTTCATTATCACTTCCGTTTCAACAACAACACAGGCAGTTAACCAGCAAGGGGGCTGATGCTGTTAGCGTTAGCTCCATCTGTGATATAAGAACTCCCCATGTTACTCCTCAACTCTGCAAGTTAGTTACTCTGTTATCATTCGATTCATGGAGTGATATACACGGTGCCAAATTTTTATAATTTTGGATGAAGACACTACGGAGTGTGCAGGTGTTAAAATAACACTAATGAGGGGAACATATAGTGGATATCAGTGCTAACGATAGTGAGCTCAGCTAACAAGCTTCCACTTTCTTTATTCCTAGCTTGCTAGCTTGTGAAATAAACAGTTAACTTTGAATACAAACTTATAGCACAACAAGTTTTTCCAAATGCTGAATTTTGTAAAGGGACAGGCTTAATCACTAATGGCTGATAACACTATGTTGGCTTGTTTAAAGAAAAAACGTCTCTTCTTAATGTTCATAGGCTAAACAGAGCTATGATATGACCACAATATGTCAAAAATGATTTTATACTCTTCTGAAAAGTGGGGAAATATACACAAAAGCTAACGTATAATTCTAATTTCTTTACATGAAAAGTGAGAAGAATTCAAACTTGAGTTTGACTTAAACACAGAAGGGGAGTGTTTTTTTTTTACTGAAAATCTAAAAAAAAAAGATTTTGAAAAATATACACACATACAGTATATGTTTGTCTGTACTTTCACACATGCAACCACACTTACACTGTATTCCAAGTCACCCTGCTGGTGTTTACCAGGGTTGATCAAAGAGCAATTTGGACCAGGCCAAGTCAAATTACTTATACAATTACTCACATATATCCCTGGCAAAGAGAAATCTTCCAGGGTGCTTCTCAGCTAATTATTCCATAATTGTTGTTGGTGCCCTGTTGATGGCTTCCACAGTGCTTTGTGTGGGGTTGCATGAAATATTAAACGGACAGCTCGCCTTGTTCTGGTCAACTTAATTACCTTTTTCACTGCTGCACTGCTCTCATCTCCAGCCCCTTGTGCTTTCCATCCAAGCCTGTTTAAAATATAATGCACATGCAGGCATGCTGTTTTTAATTATGTACTGCTGTGGAAACATTTTGTTGCGTGCCACAGTGGGCGAATTGGTGTATGCTGTTGGTGGTCTATCCCAGTTAACTTTAGTCTCTGATTTATTGTATTTTATTCTCTTTTTTTTTCTCAAATTTAGTTGATGATATTTTATTTCACTGAAGAGAATATCTTACTGTATCTGCCAGGAACAAGAAAATGATGCTCAATTGTTACAGTTTGCTTTCACCAATAAACCACACAGACTCATAAAACATTAAGAGTAAATGAGCGGCAGGAAGCTACATATTGAGAGGCAAGACATATCGTATGGACGTATGGAAATCAGCACAACTGAAACCAATCTGGACTGGGGTTGGCGAGGTGGGGAACTGTATCCGCTTTTAAAATGTCTCAGGCTTCTGTGAGGGCAACCACATTGTCAGCAGAAACACTCAACCTCCTCTTGTCCCCAGTTTATGAATAATGGATTTAGTGACCCTCCCTATATCCTCCATAGCTACCAGTCAATATTACTCAGGTCCGACTGAGGATCAGAGACTTTAACTCCAATTATACACCAAGCAGCACTTGACATTCAAGTTAAATAGTGCAAGACTTATGTATTTTCTTCATCGTTATTGCTCCTAGGGCATTGTCTATCAGCTGTGAGAAAGGTACATCGCAGCCAAGCACTGTTACAGAGCCTCTGGTCATAGATAGCTTATTCCGCCTCCTCATCAAAGGAAAAATGCTTTTGTGTGTTTGAGAGTACGTGTGCATGAAAATATTTCCCCGCCGCTTTGCTATAACAAGAGATGTGCAGTAAAGGCCAGCAGTGCTGTCCATGCAAGTAGCAAACTTTCCATGACGTGTCAGCAGCCTAGATGTGCAGCGCACCTCATACAGGGAGATCAAACAGACAGGCGCATGTTGTTCCTTTGTCCTATTCTATCCCTCAGGTAAGCGTATGAAGTGAGAAGAGCGCCCCCGGATCTGTGGCCTCATTCTGCGTAGTTTATCAGCCTTGCCGGGTGACTTATCTCACAAGAGAAGAGAGATGTTGAGACGAGTTGAGTTTTGTTTATGTTGCAGTAAATGTTGGCCCATGGAAGAGGTGTTAAACTTTATAGCTCATTCTGTAGGTCTTCTAAGTAGCTGCAATGAGTGATGGTTTGGTTTGCTTTTCCCAGAAGGGCAAAGCAAACACCTTGACAACAGTAATTAAAAGTGCATGTGAGGCCTAATTCGTTTTCTTCTCTTCGTCTCCTCCCTTCACTTGGCCTAATAAATCAGTTATGCTTGAAGTATCTGCTTCTCCTTAACTCTTTAATTCACCAGTGCATTTTGGGAAATAGCCTTGTGTCTGACAAGGAGCTGCTATAAAAGATGTAGAAAATTGTTGTGGGAATTCAATGTCTCTGTTGGATCTAGTCTGAGCTTAACACCCGATGTCAAAGTTTTAATCTCCTTTCAACGCTGAGGCATTATAATGTCTGATCAGCTTGACACCAAAAACATCTACAGTGCACACTGCATAGCTGAGGGTTACTACAGTTTATGTAGGTGTTGCTTATTGCTTCCTCCGCTTTGTATGACTTTACCTCTGGGGGGAAATTGAGACATGTTAGTGATGAAGTGTAGTCAAACCTCCTCAAATGAAATTAGAAACATGTTTACTATTAGAATAGTCTAAGATAAAAAAAAAAAGTGGAATGTGCTGGACATGTCGTCAAGGTGATCTCTAATTGTCCAAAGCCTCAAAAAAGCCACCTGTGTAATCAATACCATGCCCCCCTATGCCCGCCCCTTCATCACTGTAGTCATTTCTGAGGCAATTACAGGCCAGAAAGCCGCTGTTATTTATATGAAAATGTAACTGCTATTGAGCGGCAGTGTCGCCCACCTCCCTTCTTTAGTCAATAGCGACGCAAATCAATGGCCAGCCAGTCAGCCAGTCTGTGTGTGTTTGTTTTTTAATCCATAAACATCCACTCCATAAACTCACAAACCTTGGTTGTCACAGCCATTATTATGGTATTTCCAAGCTGGAAGTAACTGTATAATCATTACCACTTCATGAAATCTTAATAGGTGCTGTAGAGGCAAAAGTAATGGCATGGGCCTTGAACCTGTGACTCCATCAGTAGTAAAACAGATGGCAGGGAAAAGTTTTGTGTCTATCCTGAAATAACTTGTAGCCCTCTTTATTGTTTGTACAATCTATTTGATAAAAAGGTAAATAAAAAAAAATAAATAAAAAAAAGCATGTGAATGTTGCTGGTTTCGATGGCAGCTGGAGATAATAGACCACTGTCCATATTGAGATCCGATTGCTTTGACCAGCTCACATCACATCCTCCTCACAACACACAACAAACAACAAATAAAAGATAGAAGAAGAAAGGGGAAGCCATCCGTGAAGCTTGTGTTTGCTTGCTCCATCCGTGAGTTTCTTGAATAGCATCCATAGTTGAGGGCTGGGGAGAGGACAGCTTTGTGTGTTTACTGGCTAATGGCGGCTACCTGCCTAACCGCTACTTCACCCGTCTGGAACAGTCATGCGCAATTACACAATTCCACCCATGCAGTTGTTGTATGTGTTGAGGCGGTTTTGACCGATAGGATCAGAGTCCATCCTCAGTACATCCTGGATATATTTTACAACTGTATTTTTATGTGGTCAAGCACTATCTGGTTCCAATCTGACCACCCAAATGTTATTTTAAAGCCAGGTGTAACCCAGGGTAACAGTTGCCCTGGACCTGGCAAGGGGTAAATACAAAAACATACCAACATCAAGTTATTCTTATAAAAGAATCAAGCTATGAAACTGCTAAAGCAAACATTAACATGTAATTTGTCAAAAGTGGAGAGCTGACAACAAGGTGGAACCTGACAGAAAGGATTGATATCTCTCAGTCCCACAGGGGACTTCCTTGCAAGGAAAAGGCAGTGGCGGGAGGAGAGAAGCAGCAGTGAACTAGTCACCCACGAGGCCTTATCAGCCTGTCGTATTATTGCACCACAAAGAACCACACGGGCTTTATCTCACGCCCATCTCCCTGATAAGGTCTGCTGCCACAAACAAAAATAAAAGACAAAAAGGGTGGGTGCAAGAGAACAAAATGACAAAGCAGAGCAAGGCTCCTTCAATGTCTTGGCCTTTTATTACCTTTCCCTGCAAGATGACTGATAAAAACCCAAAGACAATGAAGGAGGGAAAGACAGAAGATAAGTTGGAGGAAAGAGAAAGGATAAAACTGGATAGATAAAGACTGTGTAAGGGTCCAAACATTTTATTAAAGGAAAAGCCTGATGTTGGCAGTGGCACACGGGGATGAGGAGGATAAGGTGAAATGAGGGAGGTGGTAGGATTAAGTCTGAAAAGGGATACAAGCACACATACACACTAACAGGAGCTCATGTCCGTCCTACTTACATATTCTGTTTCTCTGTTTTCTGTGTATGGGGAAAACTACTGACAGGTTGTCAGGCTCAGCCTGGACAGAACCTCCGTGGCCATTTGTTGTTGCCTGTATGGCCCTTAGACACTCAGATATACACTCGTATGGATATATGAGTGTGTGTGTCTGTGTGTGTGTGTGTGTGTGTGTGTGTGTGTATGTGTGTATGTGTGTGTCCTCCCACTGTTGGAAGTTATTCAGTTGTGTTTGACCTTTTTCTGCTTCGTCTCATTTTTTAGGGGGATAGATCAGGCATGCATGCAAGATCTAAGTCTGTGCAGACAGCCGTCGTGGGGGGATGAGACGCAGTCCACAGACATGACATCGCTCTTTATTCAAATGGGCCGTTACAGTCAATAGCAAAAGTGACAGGAAGATTAAAAAAGAAGTGCTTCAGAAGAGTTTGTTACACCTGCTTCCTGTTCTCTCCCCTCAGCTCTGTGCTCCACTTGGTAGAGTTGCAGGCCAGCCTGGACACAGAAATCCAGACAGTTCTAATGCACACCATTCATCATCATGGCAGTGGCGCTTGGCACCCTGGCCGGATCACTCCCCCTGTTATAAACCACAGCTCCGGAAGAACGCTGAGTCAGGAACGGCCTGAGATCAGATCAGTACTCTGGCACACGGCGAGAGTTGTGTTGGCCCAATTTTTATGACACCTCTTTGGCCCGTTTTGATTCACGCTAAGCGTAGGAGACGCAAACAATATGGAAGGACTTTACTACACTTTACTGCCCAGTGTAGTTTATTACATAACATTTTCCGTTCCGATAATGGGCGCTTGTTTAAGTTTTAGATAGACGACGACTACAATTACAGAACAGACCTTCAGTAGAGCCTGGCAGGTCTATAAGGCTCTACAGGAAGCCATTTCATTCCCCATGAAATCTTGATTTATTCACGGTGGTTCTGTTGAGGATGGCGGGCAGCTGCCCGCCAGCGCTGAGGACCATGAATTTTCAGTAGACACCTAGAAATCAGAGTTATAGTTGGTTGTGAAGGACAGATCCCATGGCAGCGCGCGCATGCATGTGTGGTGTGAATATGTGTGTGTGTGTGTGTGTGTGTGTCAGTGAGTGTGAATTGTTCAATAAACTCATCACAGGCCTCATAAAGAAAGCTGACATTTACAGCAAAGCGCAAAGGTCAAGGAGTGGGGCCTGATGAGATCATGATGGAGGAAAGGCTGTTTTACCCCAGCCGCCTCGAGAAATCAAGAGAAGGGCAGGAGAGGAAGAAACCAAGGGGGAAGAAATGAAAACAGCAGAAAATAAGAAGGATTGTAAGACGATTAACCGTCAGGAGGAAATGGAATTCCTGTTTCCCAGATGTGAGGGTTAAATACCGCGCCTATGTGGATGAATGCTTCAAGTCGAATGCAGATCCTTAGCAATCACTTAGACTGATGATTTATGATGCATCCAAACAGTAGCTGATAGGGCCAGTGTGAGCAGACAGTCTGATAATGTAGATCTAATTAAAACTCCCAGAGTGGGACTACAGCGTATGTCTCTGCCGACCCAAACACACCGGGCACAGCCATGTCCTCATTAGCACCAACAATGTCACCGGGCATGGTCGACACACAGCCTTCAAATGTGGTATAAAGCAAAGAGTGCCCTTGCTCTGTTTGTGTGTGTATCCTGGTGCTTTGAAACAATCCAGGTTTCTAGAACCAAGGAATGACTGCTAACGTGAGCTGCGTCGAGAGATGAATTTAATGGAGACAGTGAAATAGATGGGAGGGAGCCATCGGGCTTCAGCGCTTGAAAGAACCCCAGTCCTGTGTTTGGGGACTGAAAGTGTTGCCAGATTGGCAGCTGAACCTTATGGGCCTCTCATACCTTTGATGAAACACTGAAACGGGTGAGGAAGAGCTGACAGGCACACTCCCTTTGGCCAAGTTCTGTCTTTTTTCTGCATCTCTGTTGTTTGACTTTGTCAGATCTGTGAATTTTTGTGTTTGTGTGTGTAAGATTGAGAGAGTAAGAGAGTAAAAGAGGGCGGGAGAGACTGAGAGACACTGTGTGTGTCTGTGTGCCCGCTCCTGTGTGTGTTCTGGGTGAGCAGTCATCTGATGAACTGCCTCGCCACGACCGAGGCTTGTGCACGCCCCAGCCAGTGAGATCCTGTTGTTGTTGTTGTGTTGGTTAACAATGCCCCAGCACTCCCCCAGCACCACAACTCACACAGCAGCAGTAAGAGGTTGGCAGACCCTAATGGAAACGTCATCTTCCAGATAAAAGATGGCCTGGCTTTGATGAGAGGGGGAGTTATGGGATGTGTATAATAAAAGAACCATTTCCAATCGGTTCCGAAGCCAAGTTAAGAGTGCTGAATGAAGACGGACGCTGTCATAGACAAACGGAAAAGCCGACAGTCACTCATAACAGTTTGCCAATTTGTCAGGTAGAGGGACCTTTCAATAGAGCACTCCATACTCCTGCCTTGAGTGGGACAGGCGGTAACTCAAACCCAAAGCTCGATTTAGGAATCAAAAGTCTGGCTTGCACTTTGATCATTGTTCCTCCAAGTTTTCACTCGGCTGTGATGCTGCACTCGTGCTTCGAATGTTTTGTGACTGATGTCGTGCTTATAGAAAATAGTGCACTCCGCTCATAATGTTGTTCTAACCCAGGTGGTACCACTTACTGGGAGAGTACAGTGATAATTGGTTGCAAAAGCGAGCAGTGCTCGGAATCTAATCAAAATTTGCTGTAAATGGAAAAATTATTTTTTTACTGCATCAGCTGTATCGGGGGCTGTCGTCGGGTTCCAAACAGTGCGTGTGTGTGTTGATTGGGTGGTCATTATGGCAAAAGAGCAGTCATTTAGTTCTGTTTGACAGCTCAGGTGCAGACACTGAAACCTGCACCAAATACAACATGGCTGTTCCTCTGTGTGCACAATTGTCTCTGTTCTGGCACTCTAAAAGGAGGACAAATGAGCACACCTTACTTGCGACTACAGGGATTGAACGAAGGTCTCCAGCAGCTGCTACGTTTAAAGCAACATGCGAGAGACTTGCAACCAGCGCCTGACTTATCGCTCCGGAGCTCCCACATCTGGTTATGCTCAGTAATTCTTGGACTCTCAAATTTTGCTTATGAAAAATGTGGGTGGTTTGTACAAAAATTCTGCCAGATGCCAGGCCCAGCACCAACACCTACACCATTTTTTTTTTTTTTTTTTTTTAAAAAGGGCTACCCGATAGCTCCTCCAGTCTTTAATCTCAGCGTATCCCATTCTTCCTTTTGTCACTATCTCCGACCACAGGGCGCCAGAGGAGGAGCAGCGATATCGAGTCAATGTATTCCCTGTCACATCTCCACAGCATAATAATGGGTGACGTCCAACACAAGCTAGAGAAACGATTATGGTAATGCAGGGTTTATAAACAAGCATAATGCCTATTTTCCATGTGCCCAATAAAATCATATTTATTAATATAAGTGCTACCAAAGGGGGAAGAATCTATGTAGGCATGTTTCCGAGGCAGTTATTTTTCATAGTCTGCTGTTGGTATACCTTGTCACTGCACACATTCACTCTATGATTTTGTGAAGGTGCTTATGTTGTGTAATACATTTGCATATTTATTGCCTGAGGCCTTTGCATAACTGATATTCCCGCTAGTGTGCAAGACGGACAGGAAGTGCTCACAAACACATATACACTGATGATTGTGAATTCCGTTTGTGCATTTTTTTTTCCCACTAAAAGAAATTCAAATCAGCAGTTAGTAGTCTGAAAGGATTACAAGGTGTTCACTTGGTGGCTTGTTCTACCTCACTCAGGAGAATGCAAAAGGATTTAACACTCATCATATCAATTGTGTTCAAACAAGCTGCACTCAGGTGGTGGCTCAATCTTCCACTGAATTGTGAAATTGTCAGTCGTAGCATGCACTCTTCGTTCTTTCAATTTGTCTGCAGTCTGAATTCGCCCAACTTCTCAAAGATGACAGTCTCCATCGCAGACGTGTCCGTCCCGTCTTCAAAACAGAATGGGCAGTAACTTCTCCTTTTATCTTGTGTGCTGATCTTTATTTCACATATTTATGGAATCCGTTTGACAGTTATTATCATGCTGTCAAGCGGACTGAGGAGTTCGTCAAAGAGAGACAGGAGGGCAGGGAGATGATGCTGCAGTGAGGCAGCCATCTTACAGAGGGAGCCTCATCATTTCAAAGGCTAAAATGTGTAAGAGTCACAACAAAGGCAAAACCTAGTCATTTTCATCAGCTCTCCCAAATCCTTGTCTTCTTCCCGCTCCCTCTCTCCGCTGGAACATCCAGTGCGATAATGCAGCTTTCTCTGTCTCTTCCCTTCTCCGTCTTCGCGTCGACAGTATCTGTCTTTATCTCTCTCTGGAACTATTAGAAGATTAATCAGGCTGTCTTGGCTCTTCTTAGACGCACTCTGCTGATGATGCTCTTCCACAGGAGAGGCTGGTGGGTGGGTGGCAGCCATTAGAACATGGCAGCACTTTGATCTGTTGGGCGGATTTACAAAATTGCACTTCTAGCTTCTCGACGAAGGGCGAAGGTTTAGAAATGTGAGAAAGAGAGCTGTTACGTTATGTTTTCTTTTCTTTTTTTCCACAGCTAGTTATGTGGCTCCAGAGCTTCATGTGTTGTAGATTTTTCTTGAGGACATGTTTTGTGGAGCCAGAAAACTTTTGGGGCTGGTAGTAAAAGAAAAAAAGAAAAAAAAGAAAAAGTCAGTTCTCCTCCACTTTTCAACAGGAGTCCAAGTGTGTCTTTCATCTTGTACCGAATCCTCAAGCAGCTTCCTCTTCGAGGCACAAATAAGATAACTGGCTCCGACATGCCCTCCACATTGTCAGTGTAATGACTACAAAGCAGTATATCTCCTGTAACTGCCACCCCGCCACACACACCTTGCTCTGTCAACTCAGCTTAATTAGCAGCAACGATAACGACCTGTAGTGAATTATTGTTTTTAATTATACAATTTTACCGCCTCTACAAATAAGATCGGTGTTTATGAGCTGGATGAGGGGCAGTCAGCAAGGAATCATTTACCGTCAATTTTCCCCTCCAAGCTGAAGTGAGTGTGAATCAACGTGCAGCCGCTGAAAAGAGAGAATTAAATCCAATTTCCATTACCGTGATAAAGTGATGACATCAGATCAGAGAGTGCCCGATAGCTAAGTATGGAAATCTGAGCACACGCATGTGCAGGCCTGCCTTCAGGCCCACCGCCAGCGATGCATGTCACTGTGCAAATCAAGTGCGCCACACACATACTTGCCTCTTTCTCCTGTTCTCATTGGCGCACACACACACACACACACACACACACACACACACACACACACACAAATACAAGCCCACATACACACACACAGAGACATAAAGAGTCTATTGAGCCATCACATGGATTAATGTTTGGTAGAGTGGGCTTGGATTTGCTCTCGCCATAACAAGGCTCCAGCGCTTCCCCTCTGCTTGGATATCCAGCCTCCGTGGCCACGTTACACCTGGATGGCTCTGCTAATGGAAGCATTTTATTAGACTTGCATGCAGGAGGCCTGGCACGACCGTCCCTTTTTATTATTCATATAGCCCTCTTTTCAGATTCCATGCTCATTTTAGCCCCATGACCCCTACATCAGGGCAGTGCAAACACACATACACACACACACACCAATACAAAGTCTTCTGCATGCTTGACGAAGTGCTCAGTGGGACATTTTTTTTTTTTATGTGCACAATTTGGGGTGCAGATGCATTCGGTGTTGTTCCTCGCTACTCGTGTTTTTTCTGTCATTTCCACAGAAAATCAATATAACCCAGTCTGTAATAGGTCTTTAGGAAATTGTTACATGACGATGAAGATGATACTGTCACATCACCCATTCAAGTTGCATGCATTTCAAAATCAATTTAATCATCGAAAGGAAACATAAGTTATGACAGGAGGCAGCCCGGTGGGGTTTTATATTTGTATCTTTGCAATTGTTGAGATACAGAAGAAAAAAATGTACCAGTGTAGGCGACGGATGTTTCTGAGCGCTGAAAACGTCTCTGCTGAAATACTTCCACATTGCTCAGCAATTTCCGTTGCAAGAAATTAATGAAACATAATTGTGCCTCATTCTTACTTGAGTAGACGAACCCTTTTGTCAGTACAATGCGGTGTCATTGGAAATCTCTCGTATGTACTTTGCGATTTGAATCGGCATCCTTGAAGCCCATGTTTTCACGCTGAAAACAGATCATCTAATAGCTCCTGGCAAAACAGCCCATTGCTTTGACTAGCGTTGAGAAACAATTCCTTGCCTGCACGGTAAATATTGTGGGGGCCATTCAACCAAATGCAATATCAGAGAGGAGATCAACAATGGATGTATTTATTTGAAGAATTGATACAGTCGGATATTGGAACACAACAATGTTGTCCGTGTGTGTGCGCGCATGTGTGTGTGCGTGTGTCTTTTCATGTGCGAACGTACACTGGCACCGGAACGTAGGTGGGTGGGAGGGTTATATCGCGACCGCGCAGCACAGATCATTACACATTAAAATGTAGCAGCTGTAAGTCAGCCTGCTTAGCCTATCAAAGCTTCAGCGGTGACTACACCTACCCCTGCCCCCTCCTCCATGTGTTTGAGTGAGTGAGTGAGTGAGTGTGTGTGTGTGTGTGTGTTTTGTGTACGACTGTGTCTGGAACAGCTGGATGAAACGTCTGATGCTCCATTGCCAAATGTCACAAGTGGTCCATCCTTCTGGGGAAATAAATTGGCTCTCTCTTAAGCAGCAAGTAGTCGACAGGAGCCGCAGCATATGGTGAGAATCGGACAACTGAAGACGACAGTTTCTTCTCCGTTTTAGCTTTTCTCATTATGATCTGGACAGCACCTTGATGATGAATGTGTCTTTGTGTTTCTCCTCTTTCTTTTTTTTGGGGGGGGGCATAAGATAGCTGTGGGCAACTCATGAATCTTTAATGAGAGGTGGAGTGTAATGCTTGGCGTGTTTTGTTTCTCTTCAGGTGCTGCTTAATGTCATTTAACTGAGACATGATAACTGGGATATTTCATTTGGGACAAACGCTTTGTTATGGCGGCTCGGCAGGTCAGGATAGCTGTGCATTTCGTTCACTTTGCAAAGTGGTGCACTGAGACATCAAATGCCAAAACACCAGTATGCTAAAAATGCTCCGAATCACAATACGAACATGTTAGAGTTTATGGCAGGGATATTCCTTTGCGTGTTTTTTATCATAGTGCAAGAATTTAGCCATAAAGGATCGGTCAAAATTTCAATTTTGCACAGTAAGTTCATCCTGAGGAGATGAAATGAATGTGTGTACCAAAATCTCATGGAAATCCATCCACAGTTGCTGAGATCTTTCCGTCTGAACCAAAGACGTTTTGACTAGCTGACATTGCCATAGAGCTCAAAACAGTACAAACATTTACTGTTTTACACTAATTTGCTCTAAAACATTTGACATAACACACCCCTGGTCCCTTTTTCACTCAGTGTACTTACCTGTTTCCATGGTGAGCAAGACATTTTCAAATGCGAATCAAAATGTGACATTTAAGATCATGGAACAGCTGAATTTATAAGAAAGGAAGCACCGCTGCCATGTTATTTCAGGAACACTCGTTTAATGGATGAGTGGCTTACACAAGAAGTCAGTCTAACTTCACACAATCACATCACAGACACCGCATTACGTCAATTACAGCTAACAAGCTCAGTTAACTTTAGACTAACACATACTGTAGTTACAACCGAAAGCAGTCTGTTCTCTTCTGTTCCGCTGGAGCTGCTCTGGAAACACTGGGAAAATCAGCTATTAAAAGTAATGTGTCATTATTCAATTTCAATATTCAATTGTTCAGAAATATTCTAATTACAAAATAAGATTGAGTTAGGCAACCTGCAAGAGAACTCTGACAGTGTCCTCCCCCAATTTCTTCCGCACACTATACTGATGCTGTTGATATTTTATGTACAGTATAGTATGCAATTGACTTATCTCACAATTATGGACATGTTTATATATAATATCAGAATGCTTATATTTATAATTTAACCACGGTAGGGCTATATTACAAATCGGCTATATATATATATATATATATATATATATACACACACACACACACACACACGTGTAATATGTATATGTATAATCGCTATGTTCAGCTTCAGACGTTGCAGACCTTATATCCCAGTGATAACCCATAGTACTACACAAAATAACCCCCCCACCCACTGTATCACATTTTGCATCACTAACAGTGGGTTTTCAGTTGCTATAGGGTTGCAGTCCTGAATAATTCAGTATCATGGCTAAAAACGGTACTAACATAGCAGGAGCGCTCGCTTTGTGAGACACTGCAGTGCACAGTAAACTTCAGAGGAGCACCGTCACTGTGTCTTCTCCCTTTGTCTTCCCCATGTTCTGTCTTTTCATGATACAATATCAGTAAAGCTCCTCCATCAAACCTTTTCACGCTGAGATGGCCCTGGTGCCATCACCTTCCTTGTGAGACTGTGGTTGGATCCATTGCATCCACTTTGGCTTTTTCTCAGCGCACAGTTCAGCCACGGTTAGTAAGCTCTACTACAGTCGTCATAGCAGTTTTAGTGGTCTTGCCACGCTACCTCCCTGTTGGGTTCAAGGGCATATGCCTGTTTCTTATGGCGGGGAAGACTGTGACCAGTGAAATTAGCCTTTCTTGCAGTGTCTGGTATAGCACTTACACAGCCTCGGGAAAGGGCAAAAAAACAGGACTAAAAATAGACTGGATCTCAAATCTTGTAAATGTGTGAAGTCGGATGTCTTATGCCATGTAATGCTATGAAATAGCACATTATAACTCTAGTGTATGCCTAAGATTGGAAACTTCACAATAATTTCTGTGTACATAAGTGACCACATCCATGAAAAAGACTTTCCTGTCTTTCATGACATTGCATCCAATTTAATGGATGCCTTTTTGTATTTTTCTAAACATGCATGGTCTCAGACACAGTTGAATCCCAAACCCTTACATTCCCTGCTCTTGACTATACAGTATAGTTTTAACCATACACAAGAAATGGACGTCCTAATGTCTGCATGGTTAAGAAATGACATTTGAAAAGACGAGAATAACGGCGTTGTTAACGAGTAGTCCTGTTAATGTTTGAAGTGACAGAATGCAGTCTTGTTCCAAATTCAGTGTTTCATAGCTTTGCTCAGTACTCGCAGTACCCTTCAGTTCTTTCCAGTTTGCGTGTAATAAAGTTTAGAAGTGTCGCTCTATCTGTTTTCCATGTTCAGCATATTTCGTGCCGGGGACCAGCTGGGCCTGAGACCGTGTCGAGGCGAGGCACAGCTGGGAGGACGACACTTCCCCCGACAGGAAGATAAAGACCTGCCTGGACCGAAAAAAAATGTGTCCATTTACACAGCCATCCCCAGTGTTAAATCTGTATACATGCGAGCGAATAACAGTACGCGCTTCTCTACGTCTGCCTATACGAGCGTCGTGGACAGGAGCGGGGGGTGGGGGGGTGCACTTGGGTGGAGAGTGCCTCTGTATGGATGGAAATAGAGAAGGAAAAGACTGATGGCACAGGCAAAGATGTATGCTTGGCTGGAGAAGTTAATAAAATTGAAGCTGTGTTATGATGAATAAGGAAAGGGCCATAAAAGAGAATGTATGTAGTGAATCTCCCTGGCGAGCAGTGCTGAACAGCCTGGTGAGCGCACCCAGGGGAAGGCTTTTTAATCTGCAGCCCTCCCCAACACTCTGCGCTGCACAGGGAAATGGGCCCACATTCTGTTTCAGCTTCAATACGACAGAGATATGGAAACCATGAGCTGGACATAGCTGAAAGAAAAGGGTAGAACCATGGTAGAGGAGCAGAGAATTTGGAAGTTAAAATGAATGTGATATTGCTAAGGAAGCGCAGGGGAGTGTGCTAACATATGAAATAATATAACTTTTCATTAAAGGTGTTAAATAACCATATGGGAATGTCAATTATTGTCTTACAAGGGAGGTCATTGGATGCACTTGCGTACCACACACACACACACACACACACAGACACTCTGTTCTCTTGTGGTAATAGAATAGGCTTCTGGTTAGCAACACCTGATTGATTGGAAGAACACACAAATCGCTAATGCCTTTGTACTAAAGACCCAACAGGAGGCTTAGCGTGTAATATACGGTACTCTACATGCAGCTCTTGAGATAATGAAACCCTCATCTAGAGATGTAGAGGAGGACTGATATGGAGGATGACAACAACATGACAAAGAGAAAGAGGAAGAAAAAAAACTTATAACAAGGACAAAGGGCTAAAACATCATCCAGTACATGTAGAAATGCATATTAAAGCGTGACGCAATTCTTCAAGTCTTTTACAAATGATAAGAACCATGCGACGCATTATAGTATGCATTACTCTTCCTATTATACATAGTCACGACAATGCACTCCACATCCACTTCAAAAAAAAAAGGAAGGAATTATTGCTCTCCCTTTTTTTGCAGTGTTATCAAACACTTGATTACTGCTGCGCCTGTCTGCATCTGTTCAATGCAAAAGATTCACATCCCGGGTTGTCATGTTATAGAATGCATACATGCGTTTAAAGGTCTGAGCGAAGGGAGACTGCAGTCTATTTCCAGCACTAATTCTACCACCCACCTAATTGATTGATGAGGTGTAAACGGAATAGGAGTGAAGAACGGCGTGTCAGTCGATGCTTTAGCTGTTAAAAAGAGCTGCTCGCCTTGTTGATGACATATCATGGATTGTGCATATCTGGGTGAGTTAACCTGATAGCATAGGCAGCATATAGGTTATTTATTTGTTTGTTTTTTTTTTTTTTTTTTTAATTTCAGTGATTTCGCAGAGATTGTGAAAGAGCCAAACATGCAAGCCGGATGTCCGCACTTGCATTTGAAATGTTTTTGTTTCCTTCCTGCATACAGAATGCCCTTTAAAAGCCCTCCATTCCAATATGTCATTTCCAGTCAGTCAAATATGGCTCTTTGCGAGTAGTTATGTATTTGAATGACAATATGTCTGACTTGTTTCCTGTTGCTGGAAACTGAGGCCGGTGAAAGGCAGAAAGAATGGTGGGGTATTTGTGAGCACAGCCATGGCAGCTGTTCATTTTTCGCCTGAGTTGCTTTCAGAGAAGCCAGTTACCTTGCTGATGATAAATGCCTCTGTACGCTGAGCTGTCTCAGAACTCCAGCAGCCTTTAAACCCTGACAGCCGGCGCAGTCTCAGCCCCACAACCTCAGGCCTCCAACCTCAGCCTGTCCTTCAGTGCAACAAATCAATGGCGGCTCTCTCTCCTCCGCTCTGGCCGCCGGCTTCGTCGGCCTCAGCTGCCTACGCAAAAAGCTCACTTAGTAATATGGGAGGTAATGCTCATGTGCACTGACAGGTGAGACCCCTATGACAGTGTGATGTCCCAGGGATCATCACCGAGACAACATGTGTTGCCGGGGAAGCCAGGCGTCTGTGGTTGAGAGATAGAGTAATGGGTTGTGATGGGGGAGGTATTGGGATGACTGTGATTGCTATCTGCGTGTGGACAACCAGACATCTGGCCACGATGTAATCTCTGATGGAGTGATGAAGCCGACCTTATTCCTTCAGTCCAGGCGGTTCCCTTCAGACCAACTCCTGCTGTTTGCCTTAATACCCTAAATTCCTTTTCTCTTTAGCTCCCATCTGAGTCCACCTACTCTAGACTTTTCCACCACCTCTCCTCTCTGTAATCGAGTTTTTCATCTTTCCAGCCTTCCTTTGATGTGCCTTCGTCTTTTACTCTCTAATTCACTTCTCTCATTCACTCCAGTCTCTCCTCTATGCTCTATCTTCTGCTTCTCCTCCTCTCCATCACCAGTCACTCCCTGTGAGTCAGGCACCGGGGCAGGAGATTAATGATGGTCGAGAAGCTTAGGCAGTGTCTGATTTTCTATTATCAAAACTGAACTGCTACAGCCTGGCTGTATTTTCTGTTAGGGTGTGGTGGCGATGACAGCTGGAATTGCTCTGTTATCAGTAAAATGAATGTGTATATCACGCAAATAAAAAAAAAAAGAAAATCACCCAATCTGCACCTAATAAACAATCAGTTAAACAGTGCAAAAATATAAGCTTCAGACTCCTTCTGAAATTGCTTTTCAGAAAGCAGGAGCCCACATGGACACTGTTCCTGTCACATAAATAATGTCTTCCTCAAACAACTAAGACACCTTTAGTTACAGGGCATTCATTTTTATATGCTGATTTTCAATGGTAGTTGGCTTGCAGTCATTTGGAAAAGTGTCAGCAGCTTTTCATTTCTATTTATTCCTGCCAGTTAACAGGCCCGAGCTTCAGTCTCAGCACCGCTAATTACAAATTCTATCATAACACATAATTAGATTTTTTTCAATTTATTTATTTCATTTCTTTCATTTTTAAGAAGAGTTTGTACACAGACGACGGTCATGAGTGAATATACTGTTTGTCTTAACTTCATTGAACAGGGTAGTGGAAACCTTAAAGAAAGTAGTTGTCTCATGAAATATCCTATTGAGTTGCATTATGGGAAACATATGACCCAGTGTTTTTGGTCTTTCGCCATACTGGTAACTACATGCCATGATATATATGCCCCTGCTGATTCAATTCTGACCAATTCTCCTTTTAAATGGCAAATAATAATAATTTTTTTAAAAACCTGAGTGCATAAGAGGAGAAAAGGAGAAATTGGAGGGAGGAGAAAATGCTGGACCCAGCTTATTCATGACCTTGTTTGTTTGCATATTTATCAAAGTATACAACCTTTCCCACACTCTTGCTCCAGAGTTGCACAGGTCATCTATTTGAGCAGATGAATTATGGAAGAGGATGCTAAACAGGTGAAACTTGCAGCTCCCGCTCCCTGCGAGTGTGTGTGCAAGCATGTTAGCATGCTAGTCGTATTGGTGTTGGTACTCTTGTATCATCACAGAGCAGCTTCTCTGCACCGTAAGGTTCAACTGCAGCTTGCAAACTTTGTGTAGGTGGCTGCTTCAACATGAGACGTGTGCGTCACATGTCTTTCTCTCTGTTTTTGAAGTCCCAGATACCTTCAAGGTAAAGGAGACTGACAAGGAAAGGATAAGAGACATGGAAAATGAGATTGAGAATGGGAGAGGGGAATTGAGTGGGAGGCAAAATCAGGAGTAAGCAAAGCGAGGAGTGGAAGAAATAGGACACAGCGAAAATCGAAGCAAAGTGATAGAGCAAAGCAGGGGGAGAAGAGTAAGAGCCTCAGGCTGAGAGGCACCAGCCCAAGTATCATAGTCAATTAACATCCCAGCCCAGCACTAATTCTCAGTTTATTTCAGACCATTAATTATGTGCACCATCAGTTCCAGCTCACTTGGCCTGACACAAGTCTTCATCACTGTGCCTTGGCCCCTATGGATCATGTTTTACCAGAGAAATAGCTGCAGTTTACATAGTCACGATGAAATGGAGATGAAAATTGTACGGATCAAAGCCCCTCTTATGACTCAAGCGAAAGAGCAAGTGATGATTTTACTAGACGCTTTATGTAAATGCTTGAAACTAAGCACTGTATTTTAGGAGAAGTTTGTAGTTAGGATGCTGCCGCAGCTCTGTGTACTCTATGTCACCCATTACCATGAGGCTCCAGGTGAGTTATTCCAAAGGTGACAGAGATCTGGATGGTTTGCTTACATCAGTAAGGTTTGAGTAGTTATTACCTACATGTCTGGGTGGCACTCTGAGGGTAGAGGTGCGAGCAGACCCAGAGGGGAGTCAAACCAAGGCTGTTCTTTCAGCAGGCTGAACTGTGTTCCCTAGCTCTGGACAGGTAGGAGAAATTGCCCTGCATGCAGAAAGTAGGTTAACTGTAGGGGCAAAAAAAAAAAAAAAAGGAGGGCATTAGCAAATTGCCTTTATTCCTTATCCTGGCCACAACTTCTTGAGAGGCCAATTCAAAAGTGCTGGGCTGCCTCAGGTTTTAAGATGCACTGTAGTAACAGCTGACTGCCCTGCTCTAATTTCACCACCAGCAGGAGCAGCTCCTTTATGTGCCATAACCAGCAGCCCGGAAAACAACCGAGCAAAGCCCAGAATATAGGCCACCGATTGCAAAATGCGTGTGGAGTTGTAAATGAAAAAAAAAAAAAAGAAAGTCAACTAAAGGAATCTGCACAATGGCTCTCTGATTATACCTTCTCAGGAAACCTTGACAGTCAGATGTGAGGTTGTAAATTCAGGTCAAACTCTCAGAAAAATCAGTTGCGGAATAAAAGAACCCAAAAAAACATCACTATGCAAACAAAGCCACTGGCGAGGTGACATTATCTCATTAGAAGGTGCTAAATAACCTCAAAAATGAAAGACTGCACCCAGAGGACCACCCACTTTTCCCCCCATCAATTTCTCGTTGATGCAACCCAAGAGCCTGCCTTAATCAATTTCCTCTCATTAGAGCAGATGTAATTGGCTTCTTCATAGTACAACAATTAAAATGTGTCAATACCTCGTCTAGTTAGCGCAGCGTTACAAAGCCCGGTCCGTCTAATGATAATCAATTGATGAATATCAGATGACCAGCACGGACCACGCGAAGATGAATGAGGCGGTGGCATTAAACAGCTGTATCTCAGGGGAGAGAGAGAGAGAGAGAGAGAGAGAGAGAGAGAGAGAGAGAGAGAGAGAGAGAGAGAGAGAGAGAGAGAGAGAGAGAGAGATGTGTTGCCACCACTGTACGTAGCATCAATCGATCATCAGGCACTGATTTAGGAGAGCCACAAACGCACAGAAACTGCAGTTTAAAAAGGTGGTACATCATGGGACCTCTCTCGTCTAGCGCTGCACTGTTCACATTTTTTTTTTTTTTTTTTTTTTTTTT
>NW_019525023.1:1247698-1262213 GCF_002814215.2 Seriola lalandi dorsalis
GCATTTTGCGTCGGCCCCAAACAAAATCTTAACTGAACTGCACATTTGTGTTGGCATTCTTTATTACTGTCTCGCCCAGCAAATAACTCACCGCTTCAACTGCTTGTTAAAATGTGTTGAACCGGAGTCCAGTGGCTGCAGCAACTTGCAGCAGGTCATTAACTTATGGCAGAACAGGACAGAGCAGCTTTTGCGGGCTCTAACGGAGAAAATCACAGCTGTCTTTAGTGATCACTCGGCTGTTCACTCAGCAGCCTCGCTGGCCAAATAGTATAAATGAGAGCTGGAGTGAGCAATCAAAAATATGGATTGCGTGTGTTTTTGTTTTTTAACTTGGAATCAATATCAAGGTGCTTTCTTCCTACTTAAACATTGCCCTTTTTTTTTTTTATCTTATTGCTTTTGGGGTTTTTCTGTGAAAGATATACCTTTATCTCTCTTATTAACAATTCCTATCACATCCATTCATGTGCTCAGCTTTGATTGATTGGGTTAAAATGAGATCTCACCTCAGCCGTTTGCTGTAAGGCATGCAGGCAAACAGAGAGCAACAGATATCTCTTCCCTTTTATTCCTCCCTGTCATCTGCCCCACACCCACTAAACCCTTTCGTCTGCCGGGCATTGTTCAAAATGAAAATGGGGCCCGAGAGCCGCTACAACAACAGAGTGTGGAATTACATTTTTTGAATATATTGTAAATGCAACCGTAGTCCTCTATTATCTGCAAAAAAAAATCTAGGACGAGGTTCATCCCTCTGTGGTTTAAGTAAAGCGTAGTACACTTGTCATAACTTAACACCCACTGTTCCACATCTTTTTTAATGTATTCCTCTTCTGAGATGAACCTACTTCAGTGTGGGAATAGGAAAAATCAGTTTGAGCCACGCTAACGGTAAAAGACAGGGATGACGGCGGACATGAATAAATGAGAGGGCACTGACAGACTTTTTTTTTTTTTTTTTGTCTGTGGCGATGGAATCGAGCAGAAACAGGGGAGGGCAAAAAAAAATGGCACAGTAATACATGGGGCTGATGGGGAATAATGTTAGAGAAGTTGAAAAAAGTCATCCATGAAATTGCTTGTTGCATCCTTTAAAACCCCTTGATTGATGGTGGCAATTTTAAAGCCTGGCAGTTTCCCAGTGCTGTGGAAGTATTAGAAACGAGTACTCCAGGGTTCTCTTAAAGGAAAAATGCACACTAAAACACTTTACCCAAGTTAAATAACAGCTATTGGCTATACTCGCTCCATTTTTCGATGTTTCGTACAGTATTTCTCCTCTTCCTGTTGATAACCAGCCAGACATCGCTAGTGGCTACTACAGCTGTGAATAGGAAAAGGTTTTTTCTTTTAACAGTACATGTCTGATTCCAGCATTCTTCAGTTAGAGACATCAGATAGCATTTGTGCTGTTGCTCTCGATCTAAACTTTTAATTAAGGCTAATAATGGAAATTGCACATTGGTTAAGTTGTTGATATTCATTCTCAACCTTCAAAAGAATGAATTGTCCAAAATATTTTCAGCCACGTTTCTCTTGTGACGACTGCCACGATTATGACAACTGCTGCAATTGGATTTCTATCTTCCCCCTCATCACTATGGCAACAAGCTTAGTAACCTATAACCTCTATTCTAATCCTTTTCTTTTTTTTTCCTTTGTTGCAACTTTACATTATGGTTTGCAGGAAGTTTGCTCAATGAATGGCAGATAAATATATAAATATTTATACAGTCCAAACAAAACAAACAAACAAACAAAACTTCACTTTAATTCCACCAAACATGAAGATGATGATATAGTAAAAACACAGCTGTAATAATAAAAAGTATATCGTCATGGGAGAAGGTAGCTCTCCTATAGCTGCTTAGAACTACAAAATAATGTATTAAATACTGTGTACTTATAAAGGAGGGGGTGGGGGTGGGTGGGGTCAGATCTGTGTGTGGTGATGTGTGTGTCCGAGCGGTGTGTAGGGAGGTGGCGCCGGGTTGGGTTTGATCCCTCTGCTTTTCATGTAGGAGATGAACTGGTCAGGGATCTGTGCTAGCTGAATTGCATCAACAAATATCATATGAAAGGTCTAAATGATTGAAATACAAATTTCCTTTCAGTACAAAAGTTTATCAACCAGAAATAACTTGAAAAGAATTGGACTGTTTGCAAATGTTCAATAAAACCTATAAATAATGGAGATTTCTGAATATGTGATTATAATAGTTCTGCATTTGTCACATTTGGTGCAAATAATACAGGAGGGCTTCAAACATTATATTTATAATGAAAGTTCCCCTGTTTCCTCTAACTTGTTATCATGTCTGGATGCTTTTCTAAAATCAGGAGGCTCCAAGATTAATTTGTGCTGTAGATGTGACAGGCGGGAGTTTCTAGCTCCTCGTGCCAAATGTAAGATCGCTTCAATGTACCAGTTAATGGTGGTGTCGAAGACTGTTGGACGTCATCCACCGCTCTAAATCCAACAACCTGATAGTCTTATTTTGAAGTGCCTTTAGTAGAAGATTGATCTGCAGTAGAGTTTGGAGGCTGCAGTGTTGTCTCACAGGTCACAGTCTTTTCATCACACCGTGTTATTTTTATTTTACAGACTGATTCAAAAAACAAAAAAACAAAAAAAAACAACCTGTTTCTTCCTCTACGGGAACAGAAGGGCTATATTAGATGTAGAGGTTATGTAGAAGGAAAATAAAAAAAGTGTATGGGGAGCATATTGAATGTGTGAATTGGTAAAAATGGTACTTATGTAGGTGGAGTGCGTCAAAGTGCCGGCGCAGTGTGTATGAGATTCAGGTGATAGTCGTTTGAGTTGCTCTTTTTTATTTTTATTTTTTTGGAGCTGTGCTGTGCTGTGATGAACCGTCCTCGAACCCTGTCGACTCCTGGTCTGCTGTTGAGTCCCACTTTCCCTCTTCAGCGAACAACAACAGAAAGCCACGGCAGGCAGACTGACCTTACAGTTACTCCGTATACTCATTTTCTTTCACATTGTTTAAAAAAAAGAAATAAATATTCTAAGGTTTAAAGACCTTTTTCACTCACAGCCTGTCAAAGTCAAAACTTCTCCATGTTGAAAATAGAGATATGGTGTTGGCCTAAACTTTTTTTTTTTTTTTTTTTTTTCTGTTTAGCCAACAGTGACTGGTTATCACATAATAAGCTTAATTCTTACGCAGGTCATAATCTCAAACCAATAAGCTGTGCTGCTTTGATAACTGAATTCATTAATTACGATATGAAAGACAGAGCTGGGGAACAAATAATTGGACATTTTTACGTTTGGAGCCGGAATTGCAAAAGGCCACAATAGCAGACGGCCGTATATTGTGCCGAGCTCAGCTTCACTCTTATTATTATTTTTTTAATCTGAATGATGATGAACAAGAATTCAAAGAAGATGATAAAGAAAGATGTTATAACCATTTAGTTTTGGTAAGCTTTTCTTTTTCATATTATCATTTAAGATGTCAAGATGGACTTTCATTTACCGTCTCCATAGTCTCTCAGCTCTGTTTCTTTTCAGCTGTTTTCCAAGACAATTTGTGGATTAATTTCCTTTTTTTTTTTTTTTTTAATTCTCAGAGGAGCAACAATGACAAGACCCCACTTTGTTATTACAATCATGCATGTGTTGGATGGAGGGAAAGTATTAATTATATCTAAAAGCCTGGTCCTAGCATTGTCATCAAGGATTTGTGTTACAACAACAGTCTCATTACACTGTTAAATGCAAACAAAGGAGCATTAAAGAAAACGCAAAAAGATGATCAGAAACGGGAAAACCGGTGATCAAGGAGATATCTATTTCAAAACCTCCTTGTAATGACCAACTCTAACGTATTCCCATGGTTGTGGGTGTCACGCTTTACATGTTGCGCACCAAGACGAGCGAGAACATCTAAAAAAAAAAAAACCCATCGCCTTTGAATCAACCGTGTTGTTGACATGAAAGTAAGAATTGGTGAGAAGAATCCATATCAAACCAGACAACTCCGATAGAAAGTTGTTGTTGTGCTCAGGGGGGTTGATGGATAGTCAGAGCCAGTACAGACTGCTGTGCTTTGAGTAAAACTGATTATTCCAAACTTTGAAAAAGTCTCCAAAACAACATCTGTAGACAAGTGAAAAACTCCTCCTCCTCTATCTTGTCTACAGGAGTACACATATACAGTTGATATATACTGTACACAACAACTTATTAATATGGCAGAAGTTGAAGAAAGCAACACTCAGTAAAAAAAAAAAAAAAAAAGCAATGTTGGGAGATAAAAATCATTAATATAAAAAGTCTTACTACAGAGATGTTATATTCAAAAGTGCTTTCTCAGTATGTTTTCTGTGTGAAGAAGAAACGATAAAGTCAATGCAACTTTCACAAGGTTCCGTAGATCCCCGCAATGATGCGGATCAGGACATTGTGCAAAGTCACGTGTCCAATCTTTAGCTTTTTGTTGCGACAGCTATAAGCTAATAACAGGAATTAAAAAGGAAATGTGATAGGAGCCAGCCGCGAGGTCTGTGTGTTTTCAAAAGACGTCAGTCGTGTGTTGATCTGCAGGACTTCAGCATGAGTTCAACACGGCAGGCCCTGCAGGAGTTTTACCTGTTCAGATGTGATGTAATCCATAACGAGTAAAAGAGGTCGGGACGATTCCTGAAAACAATTTGCACAACAGGGAATTCTGATTTATTGTGAAGCCGCTGCAGGAGGTAGATGGATTCGTTTGAGGAGTTGTTTGAGTATCTCACCATGAGCGTCTTCGCTCTAGGTGCTACTGGAGAATTAGCTCTGTAGAAATCGGTCAGAATGGTTCAAGTGTCAAGTTGACACGACCTACTGACAACGATAACAGAAACTCATCCCAAATGTTAGTCCAGCTCTCTACACAAAGTGAATTACTGTGAAACTCCCTCTGTGAGCTACAGCACACAAACAAAGAGGCGCTTTGCAATAACAGTATGATTTTATTTGTCAAAATATTTTTTTTCTTTATCTGAGAATCAGTTCTCACTATGAGAAGGAGTTGGAGTTGATTTGAGATTTACATGTTCATTTGGGGAATTTCTCATGAAGATAATTTTCTTTGTAAAAAAAAAAAAAAAAAAAAAAAAAAGGTCTTTCTAAATCTGCTGTTTTGAATTAAAAACAGTTTGGGTTTGTTTTTAACTGACTTGTATTACAACCATTTTTTTTACACCCCCGCGCCCCTTGTGTTTGAATTTTTCATCACCAGATCTTCATGTTGCAGTGATATCATGCTAATGTGCCTCTGAGCGCAGCCTTGTCACATTGTTTTCTGTCTCAGTTTGAGCCAAAAGTCGAGAAAAACTGGGAAGCATTTTGAGAGTTTAAATATTTTATGGCACTTTATACTCAGTGTGAACGTCTACTCTCCAAATAACTAGTCATTGCCTGTTTCCTGTTCCGCTCTAATATGCTCATATTTACAAATTCATGACAAATCCAAATCCATGGTTGGTTCTCTTTTGCCAGTGGAGATGACACATATCCCGTGTTATAAATTCACTTATATCAGTCACCCAAATAATTACACAATTCTAAATTGAAAACACAATGCCGCAATTATGGAAATGTGACATAATTTAGCTGAACTGTGTTAAAATTGCGATTCGGCATTACCGAGTTGAAATGTGTGTGACACCTTTTTACAAGATTAGCAAAAACCTGTCACATAATTACATGAAGAGCTCATACAGTGAGAAAACATAGTGGAACAGATCTCGGTAGAACAAGAAGGGATTGCATATTTATGAGAAACAATCCAATTATTACAAGAAAACCAGCTTAGAGAAAACCTTCAAAAGTAATAAAACCTTTTTTCCCCCACTGTGAGGAAAAGTTACACACAAATTTGATTTTGAGACCGAACGACACCTACGTTAACATTAAGAGAATAAAATGTGTTTGATTTTGATAGGCAGGACTTACTCATCTGTTTTTGTTCCCCTGAACTAGAGATAATCTGAGTAGACACGATAAAATGTTTGTCATCGTGTGTATCCTTATCATGTTGAGTGTGTGGAAGTCTCGGTGTGAGGATTAAGGGTCAGTCATAGCATATGTTCCCTGCCTTCAGGCATATGTCCCCAGCTCTACCTGAGCTCGCTTTTATTTTATTTTATTTTTTTCATTTTCCCATTTCTTACTGAGGTGATTGCACCACCCACCCTCCATCCACCCCCCACCCCCCCCAAACGTTCACTTGATTATATTTGATCTGATTTACCCAGAAAGCCGTGCTGTATGAATCCTACAGATGAGGTTAGCTGGACTCTTGAGTATGCCCTGGGTGGGGGTGGGGGGGTGGCGCAGGAAGTCCTGACGGAGGAGAGGACAGAGATGAAGGTCGACTCACCCCGACTGCGCGCCAGCTGTCACAAGTGGACAGACAGGAGAATCACCTGAAACCTGAATTGATTTCTTTGAGTGAGAGAGAGAGAGCGAGACAGAGAGAGAGAGAGAGAACGAAATTTCAGATATCTGTTGACCTCCCTTGATGGAATGTGTCACAGGCGGGCCGAAGATGGAGCAAGAGAAAGAGTGTAGACAGACAGCAAATGTCATTTCAGGAAATGACAAGCGGTGCCTTTTGAAAAGCGCTACTGGCCAGCTCCGGTTACAGACACTCCTGTCACATCCAGCTCAATCTGAACTTCTGGTGTTCTCGTTCCTCTGCTGAGGAGAAAAAACGTATTTGTATTGTGATAATTCCCCTCCGTTTAAAAAACACTTAGCGCTTATATGTTTTCCTGCTATATCTCACAAGAAGAAGAAGAATAAGAAGGCGCTGCTACATTCTACATTAGCATAGATTACTGTTTTCATATGATATCCCTCGTAGTAGTAAAATAGCCGCGCGTCTGCTGTTATTCTCTTAGCACCTTCTTTCAAACAGCTGCTGCGGCTGGCTTGATGATTTATTAACTTGAGGTATTTGATGAGGCCTCTCCTACAGAAAGCCACTTGATAGAGTCTCCTAGCAGTGGAAACAATTTCAAGCCAACTTCACAGATAATTAGGCACTTTAGCCGGCGGACTTGATTTCGAAATAAGCTGAGCTCCCAGCGAACACACTTATACCTCAGCGCGCTGGAAATGCTCCGAGGCGATGGTGAAAGTGAAGGGGGAGGGAAACCTTGTCTAACTTTGTTTCATGTTTTCCAACGTAGTTTTAAAGTTGACTAACATGCAGCTGACACAGCTTTTGAACCCAAGTGTTCTGACAGTAAATAAACAGTGACTAAGATATATATTTACTTATATATATATATATATATATATTTCCACCAGCACCAGATTTACAGCAGTAATACCTGCTAAATATCTACTGTACACTGGTGTGCCTGACTCTTCTCATCAGCTGTGTGGCGTTAGTCAGGGTGGTAGATTATCTCCATTTTTGTCTAAGTTGTGCAGTAAATCATTATAATTGGTCATCTCTTGATAAATAATAAATAAAACTCAACGTATGGAGGCGATTTGTTTATATTTCTCCAGCACAATAACTTTAACATCAGATACGATTTATAAAAAAAAAAAAAAAAGGTTACAATAATGCAATGGTAATTAGATGTAAAGAGTATAAAAAATAAGTTCAGTTCTTTTATTGTGGAAGCTCTTAATAAAGAGTCAGGTCAAATATATCGGGCAGCATTTTACAGAGGATGTAATGGATGAGGAAGATATAGAGTGAAAATGTTGAAAAATAAAATATTATACACTATTCTTCTCACGCTTGTAAATCAATTTCATATGTGCTCATCTGATGTTAGAGGCTTCTCTGTTTAAGGGCTCATTGCTCACCGTGCAATATGCTGAGACTAGCTTGAGATTTGCTGACAGTGTCGCCATATGTTCATTAACAGAATAGCACCGACATCTCAGACAGTGATGGGGAACCTTATGTAGAAGTGTACATATGTGCAGATTGGAATAAGTAGAGAAAAACATATGGACGCAAACTCCTTCTAGAAGCTGCACGTTATACTTATATAAGACTTACAACTGTAGTGCAACGAACAGGTGATTAGGTTTATTTTGAAGCACGGCGTGGTAACGTTGTGCTGCATGTATATATGTGATAAGTGACAAGTATTTATATGATAGATGGAGTTTGAACTATACAGGCCTCACTGGTTTCAGACCCACTGAGTCAATATACTGCAGGTTTGTCACAGTTCGCGATATCATTAAATCGTTTTGGATATTAGGGAGTTGATGTTTCGTATGACACTTCTATGAGGCTGAAATTTCATTTTCTGTAAAAACCACAGTCCTGCTTTTACAGTGTTCCTGCCTCCAGGTTTCTTATGACTTCACCAACCTGTAAATATAACATCCAAGCGGTTGCACATGTCTGTATGTTTGTGTACCTGTAACTGCAGGTGTATGGATGAATTACAGCATCATATACAGTAAATGGACCACCTGCTGTAAGGGGGAAAAAAATCAAATCAGTTTTTCTTCTAATTATTTCTTGCCTTGTCTGTAATTTCATTAACCAAGCTTTGTAAAAAAAAAAAAAAAAAAAAGGGAGTCTGTCAGAGGTAATTAAAAGATAAGGTGAACAGTACAGTCTACTCTGCCCTAGCCACATTAAGACATTTAGCTTCTACAGTGAGAGCGTAATATCCCCTCAACATGCACACACACATGACACACACTGAAGGCATGGCGGAGGTGCTCTCCCACCTGCCAACAGACCCCTCACAGACATGTGCACTGAAGGGAGATGTGTTGCAGTCCTGTGGCGTCGGACTGGTGAGATATGAAATGTGACGGGTGCACAATGGTTGTCAACATGAATGACTCATAAACAAGCAAAACATTAGGACAGCCTACACCGTGGTGTTCATTTTTGCAGAGATTGAAGAGGAGGCCCGACACCATCTCGAAAACCACTTCTCACTTCCTTTTTTTTTTTTTTTTTTTGACGTTGTTTTTACGTAGGCTGGAAAAAAAAAAAAAAAAAAAAAAACCTCGCTCCAGTGAACCAGTCCACACGTGTGGATCATTTCGACTCAGTGTGCTTCTGTCTTGCACATGGTTGGTTTGACCCTCAAGCAGATTATGAACAACATATCATATCCTTTTCTCAAAGATGTAAAGGAAGAAGTATGATTTATTTATCATTTTATTTATTATTTATGCCAACACTGTTACCCAAACATTCCAGCAAGTTTTATCTAAACAACTTAAGCTATTGTTAAAGGAGGTCTTTTGACTGACTTGAAGCATTTAAGACACATTTGTTCAGGAAGGGAAAAAAAAATTATGCTGCTCAGTGCTACTCATAATTTCAGAAAAAGACTTGGTCTGCAGAGGCCATTTTGCAGCATTATAGCTAGTAAAACAAGCATCTCTATGGTTGTATAATGAGCACAGATGGGGAGTTTTAAGGAGAAACTGACACCCTGAGTATTGCTGCGGCTACTCCACCCTCCAGCTGCAAGGATGAGAAGCATAAAAAAAAAGAGCAGATTAGAGGAGAATGGTGGATCAACTTCATCAGTTAATTAAACTCTATTGCAGCTTGATGAGCAATTAATCAAGGCAGCGTGCAGAGTGTCAGGCAGGGCTGAGTTCTTCGGGTGCGGTATGTGTGCTTCGTACAGTATGTTCCCAGGGGGGCAGCCCTGTGGGGAGCAGCACTTACCAAGTGAGCAGCCCTAAAAACTGTACAGGGTGTAATGGGCTGGGTTTATGTAAGCAGCTATCAATCACTCTCTGACATAAGCCTACACCCTATTAGAGTGCCAGGATTAGGCTCCTCTCAGGGCTGAACTCACTGAGAAGCCACTTGTCTAAATAGATTGAATTTCAGGAGATGCTGAAAAGTATTGGATTATTATTTAGGGGAAAATATTATTGGTGTTTAAAGCAAATGCCGGCACCATCTCAAAAGGCAGAGGCAATAAGTTAATCACGTTAATATGGGAGAAAGATGGGCTCTAAGCATGTCAAAAATGTAACTCTGAATATTCTCAGCCTTTAAGATTTAGGTCTTATCTTTCATCTGACATCTGACTCCATAAATCTGATGGTTTAGTTTTTATCCTTTGTCTGTTACCCTCTTTCATCTACCTCTTCATCTCTTTCAAGACTGTGAAGTAGGCTTTTTTTTATGCTATGGAAATTCGAGTTGGCAGTTTGTGACTAAATGCAGTAAATTTATTAACGAGGCCATGGGGAACATTAAAAGTCAATTGAAGGAGGCTATTAAAAGCAGGATTTTAATTGGGTTGGTCCCTCCACTAAACCTTTTTTTTTTTTGTCTCTTTTTTTTTTTTTTTCTCCAAGAGCAATGATACTAAAAAAGTTCTCAGTTAATGTGTTCACTGTGTGCTAGTCCTTGAAAGAAAGTTCCCTATATGTCATGTTAAATTTGACTTCATATTCAAGAGGATTGTGTGAAAATCATGTGTTGTGTGTTGTGAGATCTGAAGTATCTGCTGCTTCTTATACTGAGGCGCTGCTGTCCCCATGACTCTAGCTGAGGAGTTTCAAGAGGGCCGGCTTACAATTAACACAAGCTTTTACTACAGCACCAGCGTCTAAAGATCAACCTCTCACCCCATTCACATCTGAAAACCTGACACGAGCTGTAGCCGTCTGCTTTTCAGCTTTTGTTGATGAGTGTTTATGCCTCGGGCAGTCGGTAAATTGTGTTAGTACTGTTGCTTTAATGCATCATCTTATATAATCTGTTGAAATTACATTACAAAGCATACAATTGTCCTAGTTTTGGTAACGTGGTGTGACACATTACAAATGGTTTTAATTGCACTTTAGCTTCTGGCTCTTGAAACATGCTCAACTCATTCTGCACTTTAAGGGAACCGGGCTCTTTGTGTGTGTGTGTGTGCACGCCCGTGTGTGTGTGTGTGTGTGTGCGTGTGTGTGTGTGTGTGTGTGGGGGGTTGAAAAGAGTCAGTTTGTGCATATGGGAGAGTTAGAGAGAGAGAGACAGAGAGATGGAGATGCAATGTACTATTTGCTGTGCTGACTGGATAATGACATGCAGAGTGCTGCGCTGCTACAGGAGGTTGAGCCTCCAACCAGATGCTCCTTTCACTGCAGCTCATAAGCCAAGAAAGAAAGAGAGAGTGTGTGTGTGTGTGTGTGTGTGTGTGTGTGTGTGTGTGTGTGTGTGTGTGTGTGTGTGTGTGAGAGAGAGAGAGAGAGGCTACACCAACATTTGCAATCATCTGAGCTGGATTAAGTAGTAGGATTCAGGGACTTCCATCGTGTGCTGTAAAAAGAAGCTTATTAACGTAGATACCAATCACAAGTGGATCTGAGGAGACTCAGGCTCAGCTGGGTTCAAACTTCCTATGAGACAGTCTCTTTATGTTTCCATGTTTATGTTTTTATCTAATGACGTCAGGGTACAGTGAAATTTAAGGATTCAGTCTCACACAAACTCCTCAGATTTTCCTGATATCCTCTCAGCAAGCTCTGAAGCTACCTTGAAAGTGATGACACGGGTGTGTCTACAGTATTTTGAATGGAAGCCAAAAGGGTATTGGGTGTAGGTGTGTATGTGTTTGTGATGGATGAACAGCTGAACCAGAAAAAAAAAAAAAAGAAATAAAAATGTGTGTGTTTATTGCTCTTTAATGGACCAGATAGCAGCAATACACAGATGGCCATAACAGGTACATAACACTGGAGCTAAGGGGGATACGCTTGACCATGACCATTAACTAAAGGATTTATTTAACGGATGTTATGAACCCAATAAAGGACACAGTATGCCGATATTTGCTGTTATAATGTTTTTACAAAGTTTTCAAAGAGAGCACAGAAATTCCGGGAGCAATACGCAAACACATACGTATATTAAATGTTGCTCCCGGTCCAAACCATTCATCCATACAGTCATCTGCCTTATAGGCAACCCAGCAGGTCTTGCAGTTAGATTTTTTTGTACATTGCATATACAAAAAAAAAAAAAAAAAAAGTTGTGATAAGGAGTGTTGCTCAGAGATAGCATAAGCTTCTATGTGTTCCTCTAAGGGGTGACACATGTAAACACCATGGGACAGCAATACTAAATAGAACAAGAAAAAAGTTATACTGATGACATCATGTGCAATGTCCTTATGTTTTCTCGTTTCACGATGTTTCTTTCGAGGCTTTTTTTAAGAGTAAATAAAAAAACCAAAACACAGCTCTGTGGCTTTTCTGACTTACATCGCATTAAAATCGGTAACTCTTGTTCATGTAATTATATCAAAACAAATACCGTTTACAGTAAGTTTAGTATCTGGTGGATGTCAGTGTAAACGCTCCGGACCCGCCCTTCTGATGGGAAAAGCATGTTATGTTTAAAATGGGCTCCAGGCCAAAACGCAGTGGCCATATGGTTTCTTTCATTAAGCTGGTGGTCCACTATAAAAGGCGCAGTCCAGCTAATGCAGAGTGAATGCTGTCTAGAAAAGTTTGTATAATTCAATTATATCATCAATGCCATTTCCTTTACTGTAACTTGAAATAAATATTTAATCTACACAAACAAAATAATGTCCCTGAAATAGATGTTTGCTCACTTGAAAAGTGTTACCTTATAAAAACAATAAATCAAGTTATCATGAAAGTATGTGGGTGTATTTTGGGACTGTAGAAAAATCACTGGTTTCTTTGACTTGAAAAATTGCAACATGTTTGTTTTAATTAATTAATTATATTTTTATTGGAATAATCCACATAATAATCCATTTAAATAAACCAAATCGCACAATAGAACAACCACCCATTCTTTATTCTTGAACCAAGAGCTGGGACTGCACTGGATATAACACATTAACACATTTTTGACTCCTAATACTTTCCTGTTGTTTTTCTTTCTGTTGAGATGCAGAATAAAGTGAATTAATTTTCATACGGTCTCTTAGCAACACCGGGCTTTTCAAAGCAGTGATGTCCATCGTCTTTAAGACCTTTTCTTTCCTGTGTTCTTGTCTTTCCAGGAAAAAGGGAACATTGCCGTTGTATTTAATGTCGGAACAGATGACATTAACATTGAGGAGACATCAAAGTTTGTAAATGACGGAAAGTACCATATAGTGAAGTTTACGAGGAGTGGGGGTAATGCCACTCTGCAGGTGGATGACCTGCCAGTCATTGAGCGCTACCCCACAGGTGAGTCACCCACTCTGCCTTTAATTACATCTGCTGCTGCTTAAAGGCCATAAAATGACCGAGAGATTATCAAGCCAACTATCAAAGCCTTATTTGTCAGGATGTTTTTATGTTGACTTGGCATGTGCTTTAATTGCTTTTTATGTTTCTGTTTCCAGCAGCTGTTGAGAATAATACCAGTGTTGTTGAGTTTTTTTCGCATCTCCAGCATTTATCACTTTACATTAATCAATGCTGTTAAACAACCTGGCTATATGCAAATAGGTCGCATTTAAGAAATCCCATAGTCTAAAATAAACCTGCATGAAAGGGCAACCGCCCACCCTGTCTACACCTGCTTTATATTCCCCATATACATGAGTAATCCACCCACAGCATATGTTCACAGTAAGTCAAATCAATAGGCTATTTACAGACAAATTACCACTTTTATTGTGGCAAGTAATTGTGTGCCAGCTCAGTATTTATTTCTCTGCCAATACAGTAGATTGATTGAATTAAGGCAGGCGGGCAGACAAACCTGTAATAACACAGTCAAACTAAATGAAAACCTGAATTAATCTGACTCTCGCTCAGAATTTAATCCCAGGTGATCAGATATATTACAGCAGCTGTTTTTTTTTTTTAACCGTGACAGTTCACTTTTACATTCATCATTTCCACAGCACACACCACAGCTACTCATAGACAAAAACTGAAGCTGGATTAATTTTCTTTGCCATTAGTGTCACTACTAATAATTTCATTTGTGTAGCACTTTTCGTAAACACACTTTACAAGACTGTAGAAGATGAATTCACTAATTACTGCCCTGTGTAATGAGCATTTAGTAATTGAAAAAGCATAATATATTTAATAATTACTCCTTTGTATGACCTGAACACTTGTACTGGTGCTTTCTTGTAAAGTGTAGTGGTAGCTGATAACTTTGTCTGCGGAAGGGGAGATTCATTATGGGGAAAATGCAACCCCCGTGTTATTTGCTGGGGGAAAATATGAAGTAATCTCCTGTCGGAAATGGAAAACAACTCAGCAACACTGATATGTTTCTGTAAAATGTCAAGATGTTAGTAGTATGATGGCTCTCCAAGAGAATTTAAATGCCACCGCTTGTGTTGTTGGAATTGTTAACTTTTCTAACTGCTTAAAGGCTTTGACAAAAGCTATAGGAGATTAAAGGAGTGTGAATGTGTCCGTTCAAAGCGCAAACACCAAAAGTCCACAAGATTAAAAGCTGCAGCTCCAAATCAAAAACATTTGTTATATTCTGAACATGCATAAAGGGACTGGGCAATGGGACAAGCAGAAGACATATTCAACCTGCCCCCCCAC
>NW_019525023.1:1262233-1321769 GCF_002814215.2 Seriola lalandi dorsalis
GCATAATGTTTGGTGACCTTTTTAGCTATGACCAGTGCATTCATCCAAATGAAAGAGGGTTTTATGACTGGGACTCAATCCTCGCTGCTTGCCTCAGGTGACAAAGGGAAGCTAATGGCTTTTGACATGTGGTGGACATGGCAGAATGCACAGCAGGGTTAAATGCCTGGATGCTAGCATCTCAATCTTCAAACAGCAAATACCCTCAGTCCCCAAAACACCTTTGATACATGCAGATGTGCTGGTGCTGCTCATGACCTGGGTGAAGTCACTGAAAAGGGTATTTTTAATCGTTCATTGCACTATTTCATTCCCAGCGATGGAAAACGGATCACAGAATATTTCACGTTGTTAACGCAGATCTGCATATTAGGAACATGTTTGGGGTCAATGTGTCGTCAAAATGTAGAAAAAGAAATATGATAAATATAAGATGAATTTTGACTTGACTAATATGTGCTGAGTTATAAATGCTGTATGGAAAAAAGTGACCCACCACATCCTCACCAATCGTGCGACGAAGCTAAGTCCAGCTACCTTATTAGGCTCGTTGCAGACTAATTACATCTAATCACAATCACTCTACAGCTCCTCCTCCTCCCCCACCCCACCCCCCAGCACACAAAGCCATTATTCTCTCAGCTCGCCTGTAGTTTGATTAGTATCCATGTATGCCTCTAACGCACTCATAATAGCAGCCCTCAGCCACTCTTAGGCCACTCACAGATCAACAGTGATTATAATAAGAGTAGACAGCAAAGATAAAAATGATGGCTGGAGAGTGAGAAAGACAGAGAGGAGGAGATTATATGGGAGGGAGCAATCATTCTCAAAGCAAGGAAATAATTGCTTCACCAGGGCCTATACTGCTGCCCTCGTAATCTCATTAAAAAGGCTCGTACTGCATACTTATGGGCCATTAAAAGTCTTTAGCACAATTATTAGAATCTAAAATGCAAAACGCACACGCAGAGACATAACCAGCCCTTTCTATTTGTTGTAGTTTTGTCCTCTTTCCTTTATTCTCTCCCCGCTTTCATTCTGCGCCGCACACAAAAGGCCGGGCAGCAACAAAAAAATTCAGCCCCTTCTCCCGAGTCTTGGCCATGGAAGTAATACCATCACAATGGTGCTGCCAGGCCCGCAGGGTACAGTGCAGTATCCTATCGGAGCACCCAATGAACACACGCCACACACAAAGATAATGGAGAGGTCCCTGGCCTTATTCTTTTACTGTTATCAGAGCGTGGTGCACTTACAGAGCTCTCTGTCTCTCACTCCACTCCCCTCAGCTCTCACTTCCCTCTTTTTCTGTCCTTTCTCCTTTATCTGTCCAACCCTGCCCCCTATGTCGATCTCCCCCACCGTCCCCCTGTCCTGTTTTTCCACCTTGCGGTGCGGAGTCTGATCTGTGGGATACAAGAGGAGGAGGGTTAGCTTTATCCATCAAAGCTCCGTCCTACCTCCTCTGGTTTCCCCTCTGTTCTATCCATGAGCCGCTTCAGCCTTTTGTGCGAGCAATCATCATTGAGCATGCTTAAAAAATGGTGCAATGACTGCCACAGCCAGAGTATGGGGGGGAAAAAAAGGGGGAGCAGAATAATAAAAATAATAGTGAGATTTGTGTATGTCCCTCCTTTTTAATTCTCCCAGCTACATGAACAGAGGAAGCATTTGCATATTTGTTCATTTAATGTGGCGAGTGTCCTAGGGCTTGTAATGAGATAAATCCCCCACCTTATCTGACCACTTTATTAACAAAAAAAGAAAACAAATGAGTGAGGGCAAAGCGGGTCGGCTGGGACGGCTCAGCTGAATCGCTGCTGTCTGGCGGAGGAGATAAGCCAGACTGTCCCATACCAAACCAAATCATCACTCGGCAGCAGTCACAGGCTCCGCTCACAGGCAGGATGAATGGGCTCTGCTACTGCATCGAAGCCCAGGGGATAGCATTGTTTAACACTCCGGTGTCCCACAGTTGGGATCAATACATGATCAGACCTTGATTATATCCACACTTAATTAACCTCAGTATAAGTATAGACTGAGTCTACCACAGGGTGCAGAGCCAAACAGATAAAGAGCTACTGTCTTTGAAAATGGAGCATGTTCTTGCACAAAAGTAAAGGATTTTGGCACAGTGGCACGCTGTGTGTGAGGAGAAGTGTGTGTGTGTTTGCTGTGTTTGTGAGCGCCTGCCCGCCTGGATCTCCTATGTGTCTTTTCTGTTCGTTTCCTTGTCCTCTCCTTCGATAAATTGTCGTCATTGTTACAAAATTGTGATAGCAGCATCGGGAGAAACACAAAAGCTGTCATTTTAATCGAAAACTACAAGACATCCACAACATGTTAATATATTGTGACTGTCAAGAAACCAGCAGGCATTTGTAGAACAGAATTTGCACAAATTAATGATATATATATATATATATATACACAAATATATATATATATATATATATATATCCAGTCCTCATCGTCCTCCCAACAGTTCTAGGCTAACTGTTCCCCAGAGCCCAGTTTGATTTTGACCTCTCCTCAGATGAAGTGTCACAGTAGCAGGAAACAGAGAGGTGACATAACTAACACCCCATGACTGACAAATGGAGGTGACAGGAATTAACAAAGCCCATGAATGCTCCATGACAACAGCAATTAATTGATTATTCATTAATTTAACACATTCAGAATATAAGGAAGTGCAGCTGCATGTGCGCCTGCTTGTTTGGTTAGTCATTTGTTTGTGTGTAATTCTTCTCCTATCGTGCACAGCACTAAGGCGAATTATGTGGTGCAGAGCTCCAGCAGCCCCGCATGAGGGAAATACAGTGTGTGTGCAGCACCAGGCGGTATAGAGGCGTTACATAAGCCGAAAGCACCTGGAGGCTGGTGCGTTTTGCATCCACATACCTGAAAGTAGCTTAGTGGATTTCTAACTGCTGCATAAATTAAATTTATTGCTCAGTAATTTTTAGTTACAACAACACTGTCCAACCACAGAGTCTTAGTCTTAGTGATATTCAGATTTTTTTTTTTTTCTTATTGCCAACAAATCACATGAAAGGACCAAACCCAACAATGAATTGATCCTACTAACAGGTATTGTCTGTGTAACCAAAGCCTGATCTAGCTTATTCCTCTGTGCCACAGAGCCCCATTGTTGTCTCAACACAGAAATGAGCCACACTGTTGCACTGGCTCACACATTCTGTCATTATGATGAACGTGGACTCTGTGGTTTATTTTGATTCAATCACACCCTACACCGTGCTGCCAGAGGACCAAATGTGTATTAATCCTCAGGTGAAAACAAGTCCCCAACAAATGCACTATTTGTTCCCGTTTGAGTGACGTATATATCGTTAAGCATTTATTTAAAAATGTATGTAGTTATGACCCATTGTTAAAGACAGAGACAAGACTTGGGACTCTTTGCATGAGATATGTTGACAGTTTCAAATGCACAGAATGCCGCCAGCCTCGTCCTTTAACGCCATCATCAATCAGTAGAAGTGTAAGTACACATGAATGTACAAGTGAGTATAAGTCCACGTCCATTGCAGCTGATTTGTTGCCGAAAGGTACAGTGTCACTTCAGATGGCTGGACGTTGTTTCGGAAGTGTGGCTCTAACATTGGGAGATCTATATCAAATAATATACGCTGTGTCCCTGTGTGGCTTTGTTGTAATGCAGAATGTATCTTTCTGCGTCAATGTTGGGGGAGAAATGTTTCACTAAATCTCCTTCACGAGCCTTTGTGCTCCAACTTGGCACAATCAACTGCAGCCAAATTCCATGAGCTGTACAGACAAGCTTTAAACCCTTTTCTGTGTAGCTGATCCTCTACAGTAATTCAAGCTGATGCGATTAAAAAAATGTCTTTTTATGCGTCTTTTTTACCTCTAAGACCTTTCATCAGACCAACTGTGCATCTGTTACAAGGTTACCTCCTTTCTTTCATGTCTGCGCGATCCTTTCCTCTTGGAAGCTATTCTCCACTGAATCGTTGTTAGCTACCTGATCTTTTATCTGCCAGAACTGAATTAATATAGTTGATGGGACAAACATTGTCAATCTGCCGGAAGAAAGGATCGGACTGAATTCAATCTCAGCAGACAATACCAGGGGAAAAGCACTCAGAGACAGTGCCACTTTGCTGATAGTCTTCTGCTCTGGAAAGGTTATTGGCCTCGGCAAAAGGGTGATGCAGAGTTTGCCCTCATTAATGCCAAAGTGCCCCTCCAATGTTGAAATGGGTTTTTTTTTTTGTAGCTGCTCTTTCTCCCTCCGGACTCTTATTTGGTTTATTCTCTGAATCCTGTTGAGGAACTACTTTTTCATTGACTCTCACCTCATCAGTGCACAATGTTTAGAGAGTCAAACTCATGACTTCCTCCTTTACGACTTGTAGCTTTTGTCAAAGCCGTTTTTATGAAAGTTTCTTCATTGAATGTATATCTACCCTGACATTGTCTTCTGACTAGATGCTCTGAATGTATACTGTGTTAACTGTTGTATTGCATTTAGCTTATTATTTCATGTCAATTAGGCTATTTATAAATGGGGTTGGCATTTGTAATATGTTAAAGTTAAATTGTTTTATCCTTTAAACCATAAAAGGTTGATTCCACAATAAATTTAAATGATGTTCTTTTTGAAAATGTATATAACTAGTTTAAAAGCCAGTTAAAAAGCTATAGAGGGTCAAGACAAAGGGGATGGAAATATTTGGGTAAAGATTTTGTAATGGAAATGTATAAAGTTGTGATTTGGATTGGTTTATAACATAGTTCTATTAACTTAGATGAAACATTTCCGTGCTAGTTCACTTATTTTCAATTAATATAGGCCTAATTTGTTGGCTAAAATAAAATAAAATGAGTGACGTTTGTTCAAATAATGTTTCAGTAAATATTGTTTTTTTAAATATACAAAAAGTTTTAAATATAAAAACCTTGTGCAGTTGTACAGCTCCAGCATTAAGTATGAACATTTAACCTTTGACCTTACAGATTGTAACCAATGAAATGTCTCTTTAAACTTTAAAGGCAACAATGATAACGAACGCCTGGCGATTGCTAGACAGCGAATCCCATACCGACTTGGTCGAGTAGTTGACGAATGGCTACTCGACAAAGGTAAAATCACTGATTAAAATTTCAGATAAAATAATTTGATCATAACCAAGTTGTAGCACTATTTTGTAAATAATAAACCTAAAAAATAAATGTTCAGTTAAACTTTAAAAACAAAATGATTTGAACAGTTAAATTTAGTTTGTAGTGTTTCATACTTTTCATAATAATGTATTATTTTATAGATGTCAGCTGTTTTAATACGTGTTTATTGTCAACTTAAGGTTAAAGGGACTGTAAATATGAATTTAAATCCACTTACTGAAGTAATATCAGCATTGTTAAAATGTCTATAAATTACTGTAGCATTTTGCTGTAAACATCTAAATGATAAATTTAAAAGTTGTAGCTTAGTGATTAATTTGTCGCTAAGTGTTATTTGAAACACTTTTGAAACCTATACAGTATACATACTGTACAGTACAGTACTTAGTGTCATTTGATCTATTCTGACTAAACTGCTAGCAATGATAAATAGTGTGCAATATGAATTGGCATCAGAATTTTGAGTCCCTTTAACAGACATTGTAAATATGTATAGGGCATTAGATCAAGGAACTGTAATATAAAACAAACTGAGTGCATGCTTTGTTTTTTATAGTTCAATAACTAATTCATATTTTTCACTTAAAATGTGAAATGAGCCCTATCATTTTTCTGTTTTGTTTCTTAGTTTTTTTCTGTTTTCTGTTATAAAAGTTCTGTCATAAAATGTTCTTTTTTTTTTGTTTGTTTTTCATGTGCCCAACCATATCCATTCTAAATTTAATTTTTCCTGTTTGCTTTTGCTAAAAGGATGAACAGTTTCAAATTTCCCTGAAGTGTGTCCTGCTTCCTGTGAGATTGTACACGAGCAAAGTCCAATTCTCACTGCCTGCAGCCATTTTAGAATTTTTTTTTTTTTCATGCTTGCTGTGTTCCCAGTTTGTAAATTATAAAATTTGAAGGAAAAAATAAAGATAACATAAGCGAAGCATAATGAAATATATGCTTTTAGTTTTATTAGACAAATACTTTATATATTTGTCTTATTTCCCAGGCAATTTCCTGCAAACAAATTGCCCATTTATATTACTTTCAAGATTATGTTATCTTTTCAATTGTAGATAAATCTATTGCATTTCCGTAACATTACTACTTCTGATTAATCTTTCTTTCTTGTTGTTTTAGATTAGACTGCCATATTAGCAAAGCTGCATTGATTTTCTAAATCCTGTCTTTTAATTTTATGTTTTTTCTTTTCATAGGCATCTCATCATTATAACTGCAATAAATTACCAGGGTTTGCTTCTACAACCCGTAATTTATTGGTCTCATTAGCTACTGGGCAAATAATCTGCCTTTCTGTCTTTTTTTTTTTTTTTTTTTTTCCTGTTCAGTAAAAGTGGCTGAGTCCACAGTTCAACATTCTTGTATATATGTAACATTGTTTTCCCACAGGGCGGCAGCTTACAATCTTCAACAGCCAAACCACTATACAGATTGGGGGCTGGGAGCGAGACCGAAGTCGATCCTTTCAGGGCCAGCTTTCGGGCCTCTACTATAATGGCTTGAAGGTGTTCAACATGGCCGCCGAGGGGGATCCCAACATAAAGATCCAAGGCAGCGTGCGGCTTGTGGGGGAGTCGCCCTCCTCTATCACACCGCAGTCGAGCACCACGGCCAATCGCTCGGAGACGTCCACGTCCATCATGGAGATCACCACCACCACGGCGTCCAGCAGGCGAGTCAAGCAGACTACACCACGAGAGCCTCAGCAGGTGAGATCATCTTGTAAATGATTTTGTCGTAAGTGACTTTCAATCATGTCATTATTGTCTCTACTTGATCCGTTTTGAAATCGTTACAGCGCACAGCGTGAAGTTAAGCACATCCTGGATTAACATAATATATCTCATCATTACGCTCCCATATGAGGAATGTATGCCTTACTTTATCGTGTCACGTCTTTCTTCTCCTTGAGTCTTCTGACCTAAAAACTGAAGGAAAATAAGTCCATTGTTCCACCTATGGGAGCAGCACCACCGGCGCACTGTTGAGCATTTCTCCCTGTGCAATCAGATGTGGCACAGCATGGTGTGTGTGTGTGTGTGTGTGTTAGAGTGATAACCATCGTAGAGGTCCTCCATCATCTTTATCTGTCCTGCATGAGCAGTGCAGCATCTGCAGGAGCATATTACTTCTCAGACGTCACAATGTGCGACCGAACAATGCAATACAAAATGTGTGTCCCATCAAATGAAATGGTGATCAGAGCATTCTGGCGCAGTCACATTTCCTGTTAAATCTCTTTCAATACAGCAGCAGCCATGAATTTTAAATGAAAAATAGTTTCTATAACAACTAATTACGATGCCATTAAGAAGTGTCTTTGTGTCTTAGTTTGAATACCGTATTTGTTTCACACATTGTCCATGTCAGAATTAAATTCCTAATCCGACTGCATCTGCTGAGTTCTAGAGGTTCTCACACTGGAAATGTGAATTTGTACATTTTCTGGAAGTTCAAAACAAAACACTGACTTTATTTACTTTGCTTTGGGAATAAGCTGGCAACAAACTTCATTACAATCTAGGAATACCTGCGCACTGAACAGAAGATAGTATTGACTCATTTAGGTCACTAAGAAAAATAGTTTCGGTGGATTGTTTTTTATCACAACAAAAGAGAGTAGTCAGATTGCAGGAAAGGCTTTCATGCGCTGTTGGAACAAAAACGAAAATAGAACTTTCACTGGCCCACAGGAAATGTTCAGCCTGTGCAAGCAATCAAAAAGAAGACCTCATTGATAACTGAGAAATGTGCTTTAATTGTTCTAGAGTCGAATATGCTCTCTGGTAGCATTTACAATTGATTAACTACTGAGCATTTCACATCATATGAAAACTGTCAAGTTAAGCCCTGATAGGAAGCGAGAAAGATGTAGCTGCAAACATAGAGACCATGGAGGTAGTGAAGGCTGTACATGCAGGGGGAATACACATAGTTAACACGTGTGTCAGAATTTCAAATACTCTGTAAATATGCAGCAGGGAAAGCGTACACGGTAGCTTAAATTAAGCATAGACGTAGACTAAAATGACCCTTTAATCAGGACTTAATCAGCTTTTACAAATATAGTTTAAAATCATTTTGGATTTAACTCATTTTGGATTAATCGGATTGGGTAAAGGAAGATTATAGAATCTCCAGGAGGGGTTGGGTTTAACTTCATATTGAATAATATACACACAATCAAAATTATTTGATTTTAATTCCTTTTTTTTTGACAGATTGTGTAACTTTTTCTGTCTTTACAGCTTCACTGGGACAACAGTTAATACACTCACATCTCAGTCCATTCGAAGGGTTTTAGAAGAAACACTGTAGAGCAAGCGACGTGTGATGCTGATGTTGATTAGTTTGATTGTCCAGAGGTTACTTAACCAAGGTTCTTCAAACCCATTGAAATATTTATTTTCCCATTAAGACCTATTGTTGGATTTATCTATAATGAAATCAAAAAAAGCCTTGAACCTTGAATGTTGATGTATCTCTGAAGCCAGACTCAAGCTTTTATATGGAACATTCAAAGAAAAGCAAAGTGTCAGGTTTTTCATTAAGTTTAATAGACTGTTCAAGCTACAGCTGATATGAAATGACAAACTCCCACAGATTTCAACTTAGCAGCAGTAAAGACCCCATATTACTGTCCCCTAACTCTCTCTCTCTCTGTCTCTCTCTCTCTCTTTCCCTCTTTCCCTTACTGACCTGAGACCATCATAACAGTTTGTGTGAGCCTCTGCAGATGCTGACAAATAATACAATCATAAATATTGATCCAGTGGAATGGTTTTCTCTCAGCCTCAGCATGGTTCCTGAACCGTTGCAGGAGCGTGTAATGCAGGCGAAATATCAGACAATAGACTATAATTATATCCCAAGCTCCATGCAGTGTTATAAATTGCCACCAAGGAACCAAGAGATTGGCAGAAAGGAACAGGCTTGACAAGATGGATGCCCGTCTTTTTCAGGCCTTTTCATCTGGAGAGAAATAAAGTGATATAAATGACCGTGACAATTTAGAAACGCCGTGTATTACAGAGATGTGCGATATGTTTCGGGGCATCTATTTTCTGCCTTAGATGCCATCTGATTTTTGGATATCTGACGTTATGACTTTATGCTAATCAGATTCTGCTTGAATTGTTTAATCAATATGTTTTACCTTGTAGTCGGCTAATCATGGATTTTTGGGGGGGAATCCAAGGTCTCCTATTTTAAAATACGGTAAAGCATCAGGTGGGCTACCGGTAAATTTTTTGTTTTTAGAGACAGGTGTTTTACTAACACGTTATGTTGCAAACTCACCTTTCAAGTGGCATATAAAGGCTTGGAAGGAGGAGAATAGTCAAGGCTAACTGTGTTGGTTTAGGTGTTATCTAATGCATTCATAGAGAAAAAAAAAAAGGTCATCGGATTAAAAAGTTGCTCTGCGATGTAGGCGGAGAGATGAATGAGGCATGCAAAAACGTGGGCACTGGGAGATGTCAGTGCGTTCAGTTTGATTCAACGTGACGACCTTCCCATGGAGAGCTCCTGCGGTACGACATTACCGTCTCAGGACACTACACTTAGAAAGACATCATGTCTGGACTCCATAAAAAGAGATGGTGCATTCAGTGTCCTCTCCCTCGAATAGTCAGCATTTTAATCATTGTCCAGCTGTTCCATCTCCCCTCTGATGGCGAATGCAATTCAGTGAATGGTTTTATATCCTAAGAGCCTTACATTACTGGGACATGTGCATTTTTAGTGTGCCTGGCCCCAGTGGAAATGGGATGGCTAACACTGGCGGCGGCAGTATCAGGCTCTTACCATTAAAGTGAGAAGTGGTGCTGTGGAAAATGTATATCAGGCTGTCGAAGAAGGCACTCGGGTCCAAAATAATAAGGAAAAAATATCCGAGACCTTTTATAGCCCTGTCTAAAAATGAGATGTGATGGCTGAGGCACTTTGGTGTTAACTCAACACACATAAATGTTTAAGTTTAGTTAAAGTCACTTGTTGTAAGTGCCTGTTGCTGTCAATATCATTCCTGACTGTAACGCTGAAGCGGCAGTAAGAGCATCGTTATCTTCTATAATGTGACGCGTTTCCAACTGAAACAAGATATGTGGGCCACGTATAATTACAAGAAAGATTTGACTCAATCCTTCACATTTGGTTGGAGCACTCAAAAGAAGGCATGGCTTAACAAGCACGGCGCAATACCAAGCTGTAGAGGAGAGGTGACCTCCACCCACACCTGCCTCATCTGCTTTTTTAGGTTAAGAGGAGGAGAACAAAAGAGAATTCTTTTTTTCTTTTTTCTTTTTTATATATTTCTCTGCCAGCCTGTATGACCCAAAATCCAACAGTCACATGTTATTTAATACAATCCGAGGCATTACTCAAACCAAGACACATTTGACTAGATGCGTTTATCTGCACACCCCTGAGTTCAGATTGAGTCATTCTTTATTTTTTAATGTTTGCAGGATGGGAAAAATAGGGATTTTAACATAAGAAATAAAAAAACCTTTTAAAAAAACTAATAGTAACATCTTCCATGTGACAGTGGCTGTCGTATGTCTTTTTGCAATGGCCCACTTGTCTCCTAGAGAGTAAAGTCATTGCTAATAATCATTAGTACCGTGATTTTGAAGGGTCTGAGATGACTCTACCTTCTCAGGTGCCCCATCAAAAAGTTCTCTAAATTCTCCCCGTGGTTATATTGTTATTGAATACTGAGGGCCGTGGCTTATGGGTAACATTACATTAATGTCATTCTTCTCAAACCACTGGGTGTCCACTCATGCTTTATTAACAAGAATATTATCATCTTGGAGTACACTGGCCTAATCAAGAAAGAAATGCACCATGGGAAAAAAAAAAAAAAGCTGATGAGTCAGAATTGTTATTTTAATAGTGATTAAAATTTTACATTTGCTTAAGGGATAATTGGATTGATTCAATTCCAGGACTTACAACCCACTCAAATACACAGATAGTAAGTAATAGTGAGATTTAGCCTCAATCTTACCTTTATTTTGATCATATCTAAAGGTTCCCTGACTAACAGATTCTTGGCTCTTACATGTCAAGTATTCCCTGGAGTGGCTGTGTGCTCCCTGCCCTACGTGGGAGAGGTAGCTCACTGTATGGGCCGAACTGTCATGTCTTAATGAAGTGTCTGCTCCCTGTGGTGGTGCCTGGTCACATCTAATTAAACCATAATGCACTTGTGTACGCATTCACAAACAACACACCGGCTACTGTACACATACACCAAGAGGTGCCCCTCACTTCTCTTGTATATAGATGGTGACTTAATTGGACTACTCCTTCCTCACTTTCATTTATTTATTGTTGAAAATAAGTGCTTCGCCCATTGCACCTAAAGGCGGAAAATTTTGTGTGAGCTAATTGGAGAGAAATTTGAGATATACAGTATCTGCTGAGGTCAATTTGGAGCCCAAACTGCCAACCCACGCAGGTCTAATAGCAACACTAGCTGCCAATGGTGAGGTGCTTTCAGCGCTTTCTAGCTCTCATTAATCTGTGTCTGTCGTCCTCAACAAAACTTTTTCATCATTTTAAATTGTGACAAAGCTGAATTTCAGGGAAAAATTTTGTGCAAGCTCTCCTGACGTATTTTTTTTTCATATACATACAACAGCAACTGATCTGTAAGTGTTGGATATGATTGTAATACCTGCTGAATACATGGAAGCTACAGCTTTTTTTTTTTTTGGAAAGGTCTAGTGGACAAAATGGAGGAAAATGCCAAGCTGCAGAGAGATAGCATTTAATACCAAATGATGTTTAATCAAACCAACTCAAGGGTAAAAGATAGAGTTCTATTTAGCTGTAACCCTCCCAGCAAAAAAAAGAAAAAAAAAGAAAAGAGAAACTCAAAAGCCCTCTATCTAGAAGAGCCATTGAGAGCTCTTGACAGTGATGGATACGCACCTGCATTGCTCTGTATTATCAACCCTGGCCAGCACACATACAGTGTATAAATCTCACGAGTGGTCATAGTGTGAGGCTGCCATCCACCACCAGTGCAGCCTGCAGGAATATCCTCTAAAGTTGGTATTGGCTCCAGCATCATGGAGAGACACAAGGACAGAATACTGCAGGATGCAAACGCTGTAAAGTAAAATATAACTGCTAATCACTTGACATTTGACTGGATGCAGCAGACAACCAGGAGATGTACTTCTCAAGCATTTTTGTAAACCACAGCATCCCTTCGTATCCATTTTTTCAGTGCTTGTTAATATGTGCTACTTATTTCTTCTTATATGAAAATATAAAAATGTATTTTGAGTAAATGTCACCAGTTTCTGTTGTGATTAAAAGTTAAGAAAATGTACATTAAAACAAGGCTAAGAGTCTAAAGCTATGCCAGCAACTCTTAAAAGCTGCACAGCACTTAAAGTAATAACATGCTTATGTTTAGCAGCTAATCTTCACTAGTTCTGTTTAGCCTGTTAGCATGCTAGCATTTGCTAATTAGCTCGAACCACAAAATAAAACCAGAGGCTGATGGGAATGTCATTAGGTTTGTAGATGACAGATGAAGTCAGGGAACCAACAAAAAGCATTAGACTTTGTCCTGAAGGAGCCCTGAATATCTGCAGATAATTTCACAACAATCCATCCAATAGTGGTCAAGGTATTCAAAATCAAAATTTGTCAGTAGGATTTCTGCACTAGGGACCTGGAATAACAAAAATAAGACAGCCCTCTCTCAACTAACAAGCATTGTCTTGTACAGTATTCAAACTGACCTCATCCGACATTTCACACCTGCCATGTTTCTTTCATAACCTTTTTGCAATGAGCATTTTCTGTTTTATAGCTTGTTGCTCTTGGAAAATCAACAAATGCAGATTATAGCCTGTTCCTAGTGGGAATGAACGGCCACTGTGACATATCATTGCCACCAAATAGCCAATTGGCCTCACTTTTTCTGAATTAACCCTAGGTGAGGTGGGTGTAATGGCCATTCAGGGGAAGTGAGGAACATTCAAAACACATTGTGTGGGCCATTTCATTTGCACTCACAGCACATGTTTCAGTTCCAGATGAACTGGCTTGTCGAGGCTCTGTTTGTCTTGGTCCCTGAGACGAGGGGCAGAAACCTGGCCTCTTTATACTTCACAGGGATAATCGAAGATTTGTCATGCTGCACTGCTACACCTTCAGTGCAGTGTTTGAGTAACTCCTAGCCTCCCTCACTGGCTCTATAATAAACACACTATAATAAACTTAGTGTCAGAGTAATCTTGTGGTGAAAAATCTTCTGGAACTTAGTACCCAATAACTGCTCAGTCTGCAGCTTCTCTCCCTTTTGTAATCATCCATGCGCCATGTCTCTTTATTGTGTCTGCTACTACCTTTAGGCATTGTTGTGATTGTGCTGATACTGGTAGGGATTATTGTTTTACAAGCTAAGGCTGCAATAAGTCTGCACAGCCTAGATTTAATACTAATCCTGCATGCATCAATATCCAGACCTGAGACTTATCTTGGGTATTAAGCACTCCTCAGGCAACTGCAAACATGCAGTGCAGGTTCTTTAATTGTGCTACAGGATATGATTCTTGGATGTAAGCTTAAGGATGTTTCAGCCTTCATTTGGTTCCAGATGCGTCATATTTGTTTTTACAGTTTGACTTTACCCCTGTGATCTTTAGGATAGATTTGACCTTGAGCAACACATATCTAAAACCATCATCAAAACACCAATGCTGCAGCTTCTCATTCATATAGATGTATAGTAAACAGCCACGAAAAGCTACTTTTTACTGTATAACATTTTTTCTTTTGGTGATGTAGCATTAGAGCACGATCAGCTAATGTTCTGTTCAGGTCACTACAGTTCATTTGTAGCTTTATTCCAATACAGCTAAATAGTTATCATGAGCCTCCCATAACCTGAATTTGCAAGAGGCAGTGTAGTCTAGGTTCTTTAGTTCTGCATGAAAACCGACACACACCAACTTCACCTACTCTACAGGATCAGCCATTTTGTACTTTTGTAACTCTCGGATGGTCATCAGTTTCGCTGCAATATCAATTTCAGTTTTTACCAAGTTACTAAGCAACAGACTGCTATCAATAGTACAGTAAGGTTGTTTTTTTTTTGATTGACAGGCATACATCCAATTACTCAAAAAGCAAAGCACTTTTCTCTTCAGCTAACACAGAAAATGCAAGTACTGTTTTTTTACAAGAATGCACGGTGTATTTGCCAGAGATGTATTCTGAATAGGAGGCACTTCCTCCTCATTTTAGTGCAAAAAAGCATAGGTTTATTTTGTTATGAGTTGTACCCATCTGTGTTTCTGCTGCAGGCAGCCATGTGATCAAGACTCGTATGCACACCACCCTCACTGCTGGATTTCATGATAGATAGGTGATTAGTTTGTTTGTTTGTTTGGTTTTGTTTTTTTTTTTTAAAGATGGCTTTTATTGCTTTTTGTTTTTGTGCAGAAAGTCAGGGAGACAGAGGAAAGATATCAGGATGATTCTGCTAAATGGTATGCAGTTTAGCCCCCGAGTGTAAACACATGACAGTGAGATTGAATGCAGACTCTGCCCAGCTGGTTTCCAACAGATGTAGCAACGATACACAAGTGAATCCACATCCTGTTAGAGTTAGGGTGTTGTGACAAAAAGGCCAGAAACATTAGGGATCAGTCCATTCCTCATCCTCCTTGACTTTTTAGATAAAACTCAGACTTCTTTGCTTCTCTTTGTTTACATTTCCTACTTTGTGAAATACTATGTCCTTAACCTTATGACCTTAACATTTTGCTTTCAAAGTTCTGCGGATGTTCCAATTTAATTACTTGAATATGAAGATGACTTAATATTTTAAATCCAGGAGGTTTCTCCATTATCTTGGCACATAAACAGTATAGCGCACACGTTTTGTCAAAAATCCAACTAGGAGTCGTCTTGATGCTCCTCCTTAAAAAGACTATTACAAACACGTAGAACCAAGCTGAAACATGGGAGTCTTTAAGTAAAGTAGGAAGTTGTTGAGACTTTCAAAGAGTATAATAAGAGCCAATTTTATAACATTAATATTCCTGCACTGAGTAAAGCTAAATGGGAAATGGTTCTGATTTACAGAAATGATTGTACAGATTTTTTTCTCTAGATTCCTTTTCTTATTTGTATCAATAGGAACATTGCTCATCACATTGCCAACCAAGTGGAACTGCTCTCCTCAACTCATCTTGAGGCAGATCTTATTGTAAGATGAAAACCACACCTTCCTTTTTTTTTTTTTTCCACTCCCCAATTTTTACCTCTGTGCGCTCACCAATTAAAACTAAGAGGTTACTAAGGAAACACACAATGTCCCACATTAACGGGGAGAAGGATTCATCATCAAGGGTTCGGCCTTGTTGGGGGAGTCTTGTTTCATTCAGGTTAAATAAACCCAAACTGTCTGGTGGACTCAAAGACACACTGCAGCGTTTAGTCTGAGTGTCAGTGCCCTGTGAGGTTGTGGTGCCTTCAATTATTCACAGAAAGAAAACATCCTCGGGATAAGATTTCCCCTGCAATGCAGATGTATGGGACTGACCATCATGCTACTGAGACACTGTAAGCTTGCGGAAAAATATCTATCTATCTGTCTATCTATCTATCTATCTATCTATCTATCAACGGCAACAGTCATTTGATGAGAGCAGAAACAGCTTGCATAGAGGGATATGCAGACAGACAACTCTCCTGCGCTGACCTCCCCCCACCTTGCCCCTTCAGTGAGGTGTGTGTGTGTTATTGTAGGTGGTCCTGGTGTGTGCTGCCCCAGGCCCGGTCATGGGTTTGTGCCCACCCAGTGCTGACAGATGGCAAAGGAGGTAGCGTGTAGACCTGCGGTGGCCCTGGGCCCGCGGCGTTCACTCCCAGCGACAGACCATATCCATCATCTCAGCCTCACCAGGGGCCATTATGGAAACTGCCCTTCAACATCGAGCTGTACACATAAGAGTCCGTGTGACTCGCTGATCCAGTCCACCTTGGCAGGGGTGAACACATACGTGCCAGCGTGTCTTCACGTGTGTTGACATGATTTGCATTTTTTTTTTTTTTTTTGTTTGTTTGTTTTGGGTTTTTTTTCAAGGTTGACAGCATGTCTGCAGCTGGTAGATGATTAGCCAGCTGAGGCACCAGGGTGCATTGTCTTCCTTGCGATGTTTTATTGTCTGCTTGCTTGTTTTAAAGGTTTCTAAATTTGCTGCAGCCGAGATGATCACACTTACTTCCATTATTAAGATAGTCGACAAAGAAGCATCTTTGTTTTTGCAGGTTTCACACTACTGGCAGCGGCACAGAGGATACAGATTGTCCTGCTAAGTCTGTTTGGATGACAAGAATGAAACCTACGCAGTGCGAATCATGTCTCTGTTGTTTGCTAAAGTGTTGGTTTGCGCGTGGAGGAGTTACTGACACTGACAGCTTTACAGCATGTTTTATAGACCATATTGTTGTCTCCCAGGACATTTGCTGTTATGATTTGTAGAAACAGAAAAATAGTCCTGGGCCAACTGTTGAACACGAGATACAATTTGTCCTGCAGTGCATTGCTCCCACCTGCGAGATTGTGCGATCGGCTCGTTTATACACTACATTCATGAACACGATCCCCGTGCCGACTGCTCGTGGAGCTGTGCTGAGCTCTCTCTCCGTTTTTAAAAATAATTTCCTCCAAAGCTGGTAGAAAGTGTCAGGCGCATACTGGCTTATGCATCCAAAAGCTCCTTTATTTATGTTACAAGCGCTGGGAGTCAAATTTAACATTTTACCAAAACAAGAAATCATGTGATTGTTTTATCCTCAGTTAAATCCCATAATTTATGCCTTCACTTGTGGAAAACAAATCACTGCAGTGGGTTGCAAAGAGCATTAGTAAAGTTTATAACTAGAGCACCTTGACTAGTGGAGTGTAAATCTATTTTCATCCATCTAATTTTCTTTATCTTGAGACCCAGTGTGGTAATTGAGTCTACAGCCACTGAGAGCCTCAGATTACAATCATACTGTACACATAATAGGACGGCTGGTTCTTCTCAGGAGAGCAGCCATCTTGATCTAATGTTCAGTACCAGACCAAGTACTACAAAGGCGAATTTTAGTGGAGGATAATACAAAGTAATATCATTACCAGATAGATTGAATTAAAGTAAAACAAATTCCAGGAGGTACAGAGACGAAATGAAGGCATGCCAGCAAATGAAGCCTGTTAGACTGTCAAACAAGTGGACACGAGACAGAGGGGAACGGAGAAATGGCCTTGGGAAAGGAATATAACTCAATTGTCAAGTGGTGACAGTCTCCTCTAACTCTCGGCAAGAAAGTTACAAAGTTAAATTTCAAACTATTCCTTTAAATCTGAATAAAGTGAAGGAAAAGTTTTTCTTTGGCAAGTTCAAAGCTGAATGACAAGTCAAAGGAGGAAAATACAACTGAAAACAGTTTGTGTAATTAGTTAAGAGCAGATGTAGTCACAAATAGAAGTCCTGATCGCGGCCACAGGGATAGATTGGTGATGAAAAGTCACTTTTACTTGAGAGACTTCTTAAGTGGTGTCCAATATACGCTTTCCATTATTATTATTTTCCCTACCATGTCTGTTTCCTCTCTGCTGAAGGAGAGCATTGCTCATTAGTTTATAGCGGTCACACTCGGCACCTCTGTGAATGACACATCCAGACCTGGAGGACAGGAATCTGATTATGACGGCGCTCTGTGGGAGCTACAGGCAACCTGGTCTGCCGTTGTAGGGCAAAGCTGCTCTTCCTCTTTCCTCACGTCATGTTTTTGCAAGCGTTACACACGGGAATTAGGCCTGAGTACATTCATCTCGGGCAGTGATGGCATCTATATTAGGATGACAAATTTGTGCCTGTCACCTGATGAGGGACTGGGACTGCATGTCAAGACACAGGTGAAGTCAGGAAGACAGTGATTTGTGGCCGAGCCGCATATCTCTCTTCCTCTCCTGCGCTCTCTTCTCTCAAAAACACACACACGGCCGCACGGTTGGATTTTTCATCTATTTTTAGATTTTGAGGGAAAGGAACATGGAAATGAAGAATTACGCGGTCACTTTGGATTGAACCCCTGAACCATTTCCCCAAAATGACGCGTTTGTATGTTAGCATTTTGATAGAGAGCGCCATGATTACAAGCCATTCTCTGGTAATTGTTATTCCTCCCTCACTCCCCAGCCTTTCCTCAGTATATGATATTCCTCCTGGGCAGTTCTCTGCTCTCAGGCCAGATTACTACCAAGGCGAGCCACAGACGCGCACAGAGCTCCAGATTCGATTTCAGATAACGAAAATATCAGGGCATCCAGAGGGGAAAATGCTTCAATGCCGACAGATTTCATTTATCTGAGAAGTGTGAAAGCAAGGATAAGGGGGAGGGACAAAGTCAACCATGTAATATACTTCTATGGAGCAGTGTTTATGCATAGGCAAGAGAGAGCAGAAATGAGAGAACAAGAGGGGGGAGCGTAGGAGGTAGATGGAGGCAGATAGTGTCTTATGAATTTCATATTAAGATTTTATCATTTAGAGCATGTACCTAACAGAAGGCATCCAGCCTTCTCCTGTGTAATCTGCTAGAAGCTGTATGCTACATGGCAGCCGCTCAGTGTGCACTCTCTCTGCACTGTGAGGTGACTGCAGGCACTCGTCCATATTGTGTGCACATTATTTATACGTCCGCAGTAATAAATAATAAGCACCATGCTTAATTAGAAATCAAAATACCAACAGATTATCATACGGCGTACAGAATGTCTTGAGTCTTGGGGTTGTGTGAGTGAGCAAATTGGGCACCAGTCACACATGGTTTCCTCTGAGTCAGTGATGGACATGGCGACAGCGTGACGCAGGGAAATGGACTTTGTGTTTCCTCCCACACAGCCAGACAACTTTCCTGGTTACCTTGGCGGCCGAGCCAAAGCATGCACGCCGCGCTAAGTGTTGAATTTGCATTAAGGCCATGCAGATCACTCTCCCTGGAAAATGAGTTGAACGAGGTCCTGAGGGGGGGACTTGAGGAACATCCACAAAGCAGCACAACGGTGCCTTGAAGCAGCCACATTAAAAGGAGTCCTCACACAGCAGCGTTCTCGGGTCCCAGAGCAGGAGCGCTTTAAGAAGGGGATTGGCATGTGTACATTTTGAAGCAGCTCTGTAATTACCTCATATCCACATCTTCTCATGCAGCACACCTTTACACTCCTCCATTAGCCCCCACCTGTCCCGTTGTATCACTCTCTTAAATGCAGCCTCTCGTTTTACACAGCAAAAGCTTTTCTGGGTCTGTGCGCCAAGCTAGCAGCTGACCTGTCACTGCTCACTCATCCCAAGGCTTATTGTTTTTCTTTTAGACTCGAAATCTGCTGTTTTTTTCTCTGTTCGTCTCCTTTACTTTAGTTCCACAAAGAGAAATTTATGAACACATTCCTACAGCCTTTACACACCTCAGTAATAACAAAATCCAATGCTCTTTTGCAGACATACACATTAACAAACAACTGATTCTGTGCAGATTGAATGCACCAGACTGTTGAGGTGTAACAGAGATAATCAAACACAAGGTATTTTCTGTATACTCCGTTCCTACTGAATGCATTTTAGTCCTAATTTTGAATGGAATCTATAGTTCAGGCTCTAACGCAAATGTCATTACCAGTCGGCTCGGCATGTGTGTGTTTCCACGATGCGCGCTGTGGGTGTACCAGGTGTGTGAGGCTGCCTCCCAGCACCTCGTTAGACTGTCTGGGGTGCAGTGACTTAAGCCTCAAGGAAGATGTATGGCAAGACAGGAACATGTGGGTACCAGGGGAGGAGATGGAGAGCCTCAGACCATTCTTTTTTTTAATGACACTCTGATACTCAGCCTGAGGTCCAGTTGCAGCAACAGCTGCTTCGTTTTAAATAAAGCAAAGCCTCTCTCCCAAAAGAGACAGTGTCTCATAACTCAGCAAGTGAAAACAGCTGTCCACCACTGCCGGTTTTTACGTTATGGCATACACAAGCCGTCACAACAGGCAAAAGTAGTTGCCAAATATTAAGAGTTAATTATCTTTGAGCTTTTTTTTATGTGAACTCTCCAGTGCTATGAAGACGAGAGAGAGCAGTTTTGTTTATATGAGCATAGTTTCAGTGCTTGAAAGCAATAAGTAGTTCTTGAAAGCTGTTTATCTCAATTGTGACTGTTATTTTTCCAAATGATATACAATGTAGTGATTTATTGATGTGTTTATCATCTCCTTTTTTTTTTTTTTTTTTTTAATGAAGGCCCAGCATGTGAACATCCAAATAGCTCAAAGTGTGTGATGTTTCTGATCTGCTGTTAAAAACACATATCTTTTTGAATAGCAAAACGTTGCTTTTATGAGAGGACTATATTTTGTATGTAAGCACATAGTGCAGGAGCCATCTGTGCTCAGTGAAACTCTCATTTTGCCGTTGACAACATTTCAGTAACATCTCAGCAACTCTTTTTCCCTGGGAAAAATAATGAAGCACCTGGTCTTGTTTATTGCTCTTTTGCATATATTTTTGGTTTGTTTATTGACTGATGTTTTTTGGCAGTACCTGCTTTGAAGCTTTGTTGATCCATTTGCTGAGAAATGCTGAATCTGAACTAAATCCTCTTCAGCGAGGATACAGTAGAGAACATGTTCGCTTTTACCGAGCCAGTTGTTCCCTATTGTTCACCGCTCCATGCCACAGTCTCAGTGGCAATCTGTTGTGTCACCATGAAGCCTCGCGTCAGAACGTTTTTCTTTAATTGTTAAAAAGCCCTGAGAATCAAGATGTTTTGAACATGATAAGTTTTGAGCATAATACACATGTTGTATATCTAAACCCATTTGTTGCACAGCTGAGCGGTGATAGCGATAATTCCATTCCATTGTCTTCTAGCCTTGCTGAAGTCTGTATCTGCGTGAGTCCATGATGTTGACAGCTTGGCAGACCAGCAGTAGGAAGAGTGTGGGCGAAGGCCAGGCAATACACTGAGCTGAACTCACAGTCTTAGAGGCCCACACGCCTTCATTATTCAGTTGGAATCTATTGAGCATCTGGGACTAAATTATTCATCAACATCGACCTAGTTCCAGGGTGCTAAGTTAGATACTTGGATGTCATCGGGCGTTCTGATAAGAGCTGCTGCTGCAGTGTGATAGCTGCCATGGGTAAATAGAGAGTGTGTGCTCGGATCATAAAGAGTACTATCCACCATTTCGTTGTTATGGACTGTAGTTTTGTATCTTGGGGCTTCTAGGTGTGTGGAGCTCAGTGTAAGAATAGGGAGGCATTCTTCATCCTGTGTCTAACCATGAGCCATTTCTATCTGCTGTCCCACCTCCTCCCTCCCTCCCTCCCTTCTTCGCTGGCACACTAATGATGTGTTGCTGCAAGAGTGAAGCTTAGGACAACAAACTCCTCCCAATTAGTCTGTGCAGGCTACAACTCCGGTCAGATCTGGACACTAGCAGGCCACTATCAGTGAAAATCAGCGCCAGCATGAGAAATAATGGCACACGGTCTGAGCAGGAACATACACAGAATACTGATGCCTCTGCTTTTAGGGGCATTTGGAGCTTTGGCTTCAAGTGCTGTTGCCAATTACAGACAAGATATAAATAACATTTTCATCTATAGCATTGGCTTAAAGTGGAGTCTTGAGTATACCCTTGATATGATTTATCCAGGATTATTATGAGAAAATGGGGGGGGAAAAAGTAACATGAAGGTTGTGCCAAGAACAATATGAACAACCTTGTAGCTGTCAGAGATTTTTCTCACTTTGCACTGATATTATTCCCCGTGTCCTGTGTTTGTTCTGACTTCTGAGTTACAAAGGCTAATTATATTTAGAAAGGCTAAAGTATATTCTCTGTTCATTTAGCCCTCCTGGTTAAATAAAACAAAAATATAGAAAAGAATGCATTCTTTTTTTTTTATGTTTACAAAATGTTCAAGCTATGATTATAACTGGTGGAGCAATACCCTTGGCACTTTCAAATATTTTAATTAGTAGCTAATTAGTAGTTAATTGCCTGATATTTCAGCAAACACAATCCATCTGTAAGTGAAATACATATTCCACATTATGCTGCTGAACATCCTGAGATCCCTTTTTCATACAAAGTGATTAAGATACTAAAACCTCTGTTGGTAGAAAATGTGGTATTAGAATAAAAGATAATCATGCTATTAGAATAAAAGCTAATTATTAAAAACACACATAGAAAATAAATGTGCAGTTTTATGTTTTGTTTTTTTTTTTACATTTGATGAATATTCTCGGGTGGAGAGACTTTCACGCACTCCGCCTCTGGTATCAGTGATTTCTTCCTTGCATGGCCTTGTCTGAAAATAGTGACAGCCCGTGGGGGACAGTTATTCAGTCGGACGCTTAGATCTAACGGGCTCTGTACAGTGTAAGCATATGGGTCATGGGCATGAAGGATCAGACATAGTGAGGCAAAATTTGCGTGCAGTTTAGCAGATGAAGAGGAAGGCTTTTTATGACTGATGATTGTGTGCAGTTGAACCATATTCTCTTTGATTTTTCAATCAAGCCACAATTTACTGGCTGATAACAGCACTGCTCAAAAAGTATTGGGCTTTACACCATTTACACCAGATCTTAATTGAGACATTGAGTAAAAAAAAAAAATCAATTTTCTTATTGTCACTGATCAGCAATATAGCGGGAGAAAGAGCTTTGCGAAACAAGAGCTTATATTGGACAAAAACATGGCGTACTAAGGTGAAAAAAAAAAAAAAAACAAGCAGAGAGGCAAAAGAAAACAGCAAGCATCCTCAGTGGAATACATTACCAGGACAGTAGAGGCATGCTTCAGATAAACCCTTCAGATGCCTTCAGTGTCCTCCTGACTTTCAGCTCGTCTCCAAAGAGACATGTTGTGTGCCAGAGAGCATTCATCAAATTAGACCAGAGAGAAAACAATGTGAAAACCCCACGGCTCTCCATAGAGACATGCCGACAGGTTATCACAGAGAAGGTGTCTCTTGCTCTCGAGCACCGGGGGCCAGCAGCACACAGCATCCTCCCTGAAGAGCAGCCCCCCCCTCCCCCTTCCTGCCTCTCTCCCTGACTCTCTCCCTGCACAGCCAAGGAATAAGAGGGGAGCACATGCGTTCAGAGAGGGGAGAAGTGTACAAATGTAGTGTACCACTTTAATGCCACCTGCTCCAAACAGCAGTTATTAGAGAGTGGCATTGGACACAGAGTAGTTGAGCATTAACGGGGAGCAGATAAGTGTTTATAGGGTAGTAGATAACCTGGTGTCCAGCAGAATGAGACTGCTGACTAAGTGTTAGCGAGCACATGCGGACCACGGCTTGGCCTGGACATCTCATTAAGGAGGACCATTATCAATCCTCAGAGATCGAAACCAGCATGACAGTGCTAAAGAAAGCACCAGGGCGCCTTTAGGCTGAGTCAGGTTGGAATTTCCTAGTCCACGTCCGCTTTGATGGTTCAATCGGTGCATGAGCCAAGGTCAGTCAATAGCTTTAATTCACTAAAAGATATATTGAGATTCATTTTTCTTGGTGTCTTTATATATTCTGTGGATCTCCCTTGACACCTTAAGTATGTGACACGACTGTACACCGTGAACGTTTTCATATCTTTGTATGAACACTAAAAGCAGGTTTCTTTCTACAGCGTCTTTTTTTTTTTTCTTCTTTCTTCTACTCTTTGTGTGTTTCATACTCGCAAACTGTCTCCCCAGGTTTTCTCAGTGCATCTCACAGGAGTGTGCTCTCTAGCTGCTCTGAGCAGAGGCAGATAAATGAGCTGTGCTGTAGGTTCACCATGGCTTCAGCACTTTACCGCTAGATTAATGATGCTTTGCAAGCCCCGAGCTTTTGCTTTTAGCATTTTAGAAGTACCTTCATAAAATGAACTACAGGTACATCTTGTTTATACGCTTATCTATTGGAGCATCTTTCCTGTGGGCATGATGCTTCTCGCGTGAGTAACCCTAACTCTTCTGAGGTAATGAACCCTCCTTAAAACGTACTGTATTCCTGGAAATTTTCATAAATGAGAAAACGTACTTTTTATTTCCGACTCAAAATTACTGCAGTTTCAAAATCCTCACATGCATATCCTCGTTTTTGTTTTTTTGTTTTTTTTTATTTAGGATGTCTCCCTTAGTAAAAGATCACTGTTTTCTGGCGTCCGACCCAAGCTACCTGTCAGTTTTCATCACAGTGGCTAAATTGCATGGTAAGCCCGTCACATAGCCCACATTGAATCGTCACGGGTGAAAAAGAAGCCAAGCGTTGGAGGAGGACACCATGAATTGGTAATGTTATTGGATTTCAACCAGGTCATGACCACATCAAAATGTTGACCTACAAACTAATCCTGGAAGGCAGACTGATGCCCAGTAACATGTGAATTCATTTTGGTGTTGATTCAGAGGCTTACACCCGCCACACACACACAGGATTCATTTAGAAGTGTAGCATAGGGTTGATATTTTGATAAGATGAAAGAAGGATTGGACTCTGAGGTGACTTTCGGGCACAATTGAGCTGCATTTACACAGATCCACACACAGCCTTTGCCCTTGGAGGGTGAAATGAGTGTGACATTATTTTATGGCATTGTTATGAACATATATATCATGCTAGCCGGTCTCAATCAAGGTGCAATCCTCGATCATTCACTCCTTACAGTTATTGGTATTGCTCTATAATTTATTCTTTTTAAAGGTCAGACCTGATGGTGGAATTTCATAAACTCAAACTACATGTTCATATTTTCTCCTATCTTTACAGCCAAATAAAAAAAATAGACAACTTGTACATTTATCTCATAAGCAGCTGCACTCGGCGTCTATACCTTTTTAATTAGAAAATCAAAGATTCTCTTGTAACTAGACAATCTAATTTCCATATCCATTATTGGATTGGAGTTGTAGCTTTCTGGCCTGAATGAAGGGACAGAAACATCTAAATGTGAACGGGCATATACCTCCGCTCGGGTTATTCTACGGGGAGTTAACCTACATCTACTACACCCACATCACATTGCTTCCTCTTCTCCTCTTGCAAATAAATTTGAAGGACAGAGTTGAAGGGAGAGAGAGCGATGTGAAAGATAGAGAGAGGGAGAGAATGAGAGCGGTAAGGTGTGAGGGAGAGAGAGGGAGTATTGATTCCTTGATTCCCGTACCAGGAGCAGTGAGCGCAGTGTCAAGATCTCCCGCCAGGAAAAACAAATCACAAGGCTGAAGTGATGGATGTGGCACTCCAGGATCCGGCGGTTTTGCCATCTGGATGGCCGACACTGTATATCAGCCTCATGCACAGCAAATTAAATTTACATTTGGACGGCTTCCCCGGGCCTCACCCGGCACAGATGCACCAAAAACAGCCCTCCACCACAACTCCCTTAATGGGTTTGATCTATCATTTTCAGGTCTATTATGTAAAGATGATGTTGGTCCGTGTTCAGAATGTCAAAATGATTTTACAGTCACAATAAAATCGCATTAGGTGCAGCCAAATGGATGTTAAGCAAAATGACATCACCTTTAATTTCCTTAAGATGAGTCAATACTAATCCAACTTGCAGAAATGTTTTGATGCACAGTCAAAGTCAGTAATAGAACAAATTCAATAAAAGCCGAAGTCCATCTTCATTTTTGGTACCTAATGCATTTCTTACCCCTTTCTCTTTTTTCATTATGTGGCTGTCATTCGTCAGAGTATGAGACGTTTAAGTACAATAAGTTTTGTCAAGCATGTATTTGGGGATTTAGAAATATTAGCACAAAACAGATAAGTAGAGGTGCAAGGCTAAATGTATAGCAGCAGGTTATTGTGCTTAGCAGAGCTCCATAACTGAAAATCTAACCCGGCCCTGAAGAGGCTGCCATGCTTAAATGAAATGACCTTTAACGCAGAGCTGATCAAATGGCCTGAAGCAAGACTATAAAAGAACATTGCAGTATAATGTTTTACAGTGTGCTTTTTTTTCTGGTCTTATGTTTGCCCTTTCCCATTTTCCAAGGGGGTAAAATGTATCGTGGTTGGCAGGTGAGGAAGTGCATTGAAAAAAAGTCTGAAATTAATTTGGTATTGGAGTAGATGTGGCAGCAAAATAATGAAGGACCTCTATATGTGCCACGATATTGTTTTGTTTTCTTGTACGCTTGTTTTGTGAAAGAGATACTGAATCACATTGAAAGAAATAACATAAAATATTGATTTAAACCTCTGCTGCTCTGCCCTTTGTTTTCCAGTCTCTCTTTTTTTTTTTTTTTTTTTAAGCGTTCATGGCGGGTTGTCCTCCAAATGTCAGAGGTGTTTTGTGATGGCTCTTAACAATCCCTTGAAGGGCTATGCAAAGCCACACACTGCAGCACAAATTGAGCATGCGAGTTGACAATTGTGCTGTGAACTTTAGCCTCCACTGTTCCTCAATAATCAGATCTCATTTCTGTAAGTATAGTGTTGCCTGGAAAGCAGTGTAGCAGCTGCCACGGCGCCAGGCAGCGTGTGACCGTGTTGACAGATAAATCCAGCAGCCAAACAGTGTAGCTGTCTGGATTCACATCTCATCTGCCCCGCTCTCCTTAACCTAACCCTCTGGAAACACCGCTCTTCTATATCTTACCCCACTGATGCAGCTGAGTATTTCATGCCCTCACCACTCCGCTCTGTGACTCTCTCTTTTCAGACAACCGACGACTTGCTGGTGGCATCAGCTGAGTGTCCGAGCGATGATGAGGACATTGATCCCTGTGAGCCGAGCTCAGGTGGGTTAGGTTAGTCATCTCTTTTTATTCTACTTCTCTCTGGGTGTCTCAGTGTGTCTCTGTGTGTCATAGTCCACCCCCACCAAGACACTCTAGGCTAACACACACAGTGTTTAAATGAGCAGATTGGAGTTTTAGTTAAAGCTTGAACACTTCTCAGAGGCAGAGTTGCTCTTCTTTTGGCTACCGCACACTGCAAGATACAGCAAGCTGGAGGCTGTCCATTAGGTCTGTCTGGGCAGCTTCCATTCTGCCTGGATAAGGTTTTACTGATTCTTATATTTCAGTGTCCAGGAAAGTCAAATATAAGTGCAGTAAAAATTTTACAATCATTTATGGCTTCACGGTCTTTTAATATAAGCAGTTTAGCCAATGAGCTTACATGGAAATTAGTTTGGGAAATATGCTTATTCACGTTATTTGCTACAAGTTCAGTAAGATTAATACCACTGTCACATCAGTCTGTGACAAATGAAACAGCTAGCCTGTGTCGATACAAAGCTAACAAAAAACCCCTACCAATGGTACTTCTAAAAGTCACTAATTAACATGTTAATTACTTTATTTAGTTCACACTAAAGCTGAATATAATAGCAACAGTTGGGGCGTTTATTTCTGAGCTAGATGGAGTGGCTTCCCTATTAACAAGCAAAGCTAATCTAACTAGCTGCTGGTTCTAGCTTTATATTTACTATTTAAATATGAGAGTGGTATCTATCTATTTTTAACTAGATAGAAAATCCTTAGAACTGTTGTTCTTTGGCTTCCATCCATCGAGATTTAACTCACTCAACACAGCTTTTTTTTTTTTTTTTTTCAGAACACCATCTCTGAGAATTTCATGCATAACTAAAACTTCAAACTGCAGTATTACTACTGGCGTTTTGTATGTGTGTGCAGTTGTTATTAATGTGTTTTAATTGTGCACCTCTTCATCTTCATCGGCTCATGGCATTTGTTAAAGTGCAAACAAGTGTGCTCTCAGAAAGAGAGAGAACAACGCACAGTTGTAATAATCAGACCCACATGACTCCAACACATGATATCAAGGAGGGTAAACCCAGAGAGGAGTGTGTGAAGGCTGATGTTTACACACGTGTGTGTGTAAAGGGTCCCCACTGGTGTTAATTAAGTTCTACAGTGAGCAGTGGGAGTTCCACGATAGCTGCACCTAACAGGAGTTTTTATGATCGCGGCACATATCAGTTGTTTCTCTTCATAAAACAGACTATTCTTGGTCTACAAGTTTTAACTGTGTGTTCAAACCTTCCTGATAAATTCAAAAAAATTCATAAAAAGAAGCACCACCACCCCATCCCACACGAGTGTTTGAAAATGCTGCTGTTTTTATCATCTTTGACAAATTAAGATTGTAAATCTGTTTGTTCCCTGCGATGCCGCCAAACTTGTAATCTCTTACCTTGTCGCACAGGGAAGGCAATTATATCTAACCCTAGTGCCCGTCCATTGATAAAATGATTTTCAAATGGATTCTGACTTGATGAGAAGCATAGAGAACAATTAAGTCCAGACCCAAGGCCCCCCACTCCATCTAGATTTGCTATCGATCAGTATGTGGTCATAAAACCTCCACTAAATTAATGTCTGCCCCACAGCATAGACGATCAACTTTCTAGTCTGTCTCTCTTCCTGTTCCTCTGGCCGTCCACCGGCCAAGATTAGCTTCTGCCACACTCGCTCTCCTCCTATAACTCTCATACTGCACATTAGAGTGATATTCCCATTGGGCAGCATCACAATAGGTACTTCCAATGTACATCTGCTAACTCTGTCAAATACCATACACGGGAGATTGGTGCGCGCCCTGATTCACGCCAACAGCTTGCATTATGATATTTTTTGACAAGGGCATCTGCCAAAACATCAGTCGCGAACTGTGTGATGCTCAGGGATGCACAGTCCCAGAGCAGAGTATCCCTCTCCTTCTGTGATCACTGAAGGGGATTTGACACCAGAGCTGCTGGCTCCCAGGGTGGCAGCTGTCTAACACCGCATCCTGATTAATATCTACATTCAGAACGATTCACACGCTCTGCCAAGCACTCGCCACATCTCAGACATTGTTGCTGTGCGTTAAGAACCGGATCCGCTGTTTCCCATTAAGGCCTTCTTTCTCATATTACTGTCCAGCCAACTCCCTTTTAATGACACCGATGATATATCATTTTTCATGCAACACCTTGACAGTCTGCTCAGTCTGCCAACTCCAAAGCAGAGGGCCAGATGTGTAAACCTTTGATACCTCTCTCTCTTGCGCTCAGGCTTCACGGTACGTGTATACAGTCGCATAATGTTGGTGTATAAGAGATCCCAAGAGGTGAGCTTTGAAACACACTATTATTGGAGCTATCTATGGCCCAAGGTCAGCTCTACATCATCCCCTATATCACTGGAGTCTCGTCCCACAGCAGTTCCTATCAGCCGTTGAGTGACATCAATCGGGTAAACTTACTTATTGCCATGCTTTATTTCTCTTACCTCCGGAAACCATGGAAAGCCAGAGGTACCAGCAGAGCTTATCACCCGGCAGGACTCAGATTAGATCATACTGCAGCAAATTGAATCCTCCCCCCTGGTTCAGGAAACCACAAAGGAATACACAGGCCCATGATGCTGCAACACATCTGATCTGTAATAGGAGGCAGGTTCAGGGCGTGTGCATATACTCAGCAGCTGAATATCACTGTGTGGACGATTACAGGGGCATTAACGTACCTATGTTTTCTATGGCCATTGTGGAAATTGTTCAGCAAAGCAAGATAAAATGTAACTAAAGATAAATCTGCATAATAACCTATGGTGACTTTAGGGGTATTTCTGAAATACTGTATAAATCCTGGCATTTAGCTTTAAAGAGCCTTGCATTTTCCACAAGAAAAAGAAAAGAAAGGGGATTTTTCATTTAAAGGCCAGTATGAAGTGTTGGGCCAATCATCTGGAGAAAATACGAATGTGGTACTCGGTTGTGTATCCCGTTGAACAGTCTATTGAGATGTCGGCTGGTGCTGATTTTCAAGTACCAACCTCAGGTTTCCTGGTGAAAGTTAATGGAACAGGTTGTTGCGGAGCTGTATGGGGTAAGATGGAGCGGATGTCTCTTACCTACCTGCTACATTTCATGGGCGTCATGTGGGCTGTTGATGGAGGGCAGCTGCTGCACAGTGATCCATATCCAAGGTTACATCCTGCAACTGCCTTTGTTCCTCATCATTCGGTTTTCATCCTCTGAGCGTTCCTGCTTATGCTGTTAGACTTCCTTATTTGTTCAAATTAGTCTAATCCTCATCACCAAATCTGATTGAGTCTTTAATCCTTGACTCATAAGGAATAAAAAAGAAAGAGTGTTGGGTAAATGCTCTAAATATAAAACATTTTATTTAAATGGAAATGGGCAGTGAAGTAACCAGAATATGATAGCAAAGGTTCAAAATTTTTGTTCTAACTGATGTCACAGTAATACATTTTTCTTTTCTTTTCTTTTCTTTTCTTTTCTTTTCTTTTCTTTTCTTTTCTTTTCTTTTCTTTTTTTTTTTTCAAGAAATACTTATTGTACCACACCAGAATGATACTCCCAAAAGTGTTATTGTAGAACAAAGCCCGTCGTGCATCATGCTGAAAAGATTAAGGAGAGCATAAGGGAGTGTTTCTCCAGAATGCACAATGATTCTCCTCTGAACTTAAAATTCTCTGATCTTAGCCTCTCGTGTTTTTCTTCTGTAGCGTAGCGTTCACAGAAGCAGAGCGATATATCCTAACATAACATCGGATGCATCAGCCGGATGTCTTTTCTATGTTTACAACTTTACCTTTTCCACCATCATTAATTATGCAACGTGCAGTCATGCGAAATGTGATTTGTGTGGAGAAAAAAAAAAAACCTCCTTGTCAGTTTTACGTACACACCAGAAGCTTCAGTGAGAGTTCTGCTGTATGCAGCCTTCTACATTTCACAAATAATCTCTTAGTGATTTTATTCTCAGCTCCAGTAGCCCTTCACCGTGGATTGCCCATAGGCGGGTTAAGGTTAATCATCTCTAGTTGCCGCTTTTCTCTATGGTCTCTCATCTTTTCTATCCTGAAGCATTCCGCGGTGACATTAGCAGCTACTAATGTGTTTGACATTTGTTTTAATAGATTTAATTTATGGGTGGGGAAACAATACACAGAGTAAAGCAATAAATCAAACGGCAAATGAATACTCTCTTTAACCCGATGGCTACGGCTGGAATGCACCCAGCCAGGAGGACAAAAAAAATTAAAGTAAATTATTGTTTTAAAAGTAGCTGTGAGATTAATGAAACATTAAGAGCACTGCGCTGGCTTAAGAGGTCACTGCCCACATTTAATAGGTTATTCAATCATACCCAGCTGGAACTCTGCGTGTGTTCGTTCCTTCCTTTGCTGAACACAGTGGCATGCACCTTGCATGCCAACAGACTGCTGCTAGCAGAGATGGCTCAACAAATGAGAAACCCCTCAGAAGACTGGATGCCTATTGAATGTGATCAGAGCTCATGCCCATCAAAACGCACACTGATGATGACCTTCAAGCGTCGTGCAAAACGCGTCGCCGTGGCTTTTGCATAGTTTGCCAATTTATGCCGACAATCTTTTTGGAATTTTGCCTTTTTTGTTTTTCTGCACTCTTTCAGTGAGGATTATGCCGTCCAAGTCTTCTTTCTACATCCTATTTTAAATGAAGTGTGTTCTGAGAGAAAACAGGATTTCACGCTCACTGTCAGTCTTTCTCTCTACTGATCCCACCATATTTATATTTTCAATTATTTTTATTTTTCTACCACACATCTTTTGGGTGTGCTGACATTGATGCTAACACAATGTGTCTGTTTATAAGTCTAAGTAGGGCATGAAAGGCTTTGCTTTTACCCCAAGAAGAGAGAAGAAGCCATACTGAAGGTCAGTTATGATAACAGCATAAGTGAGTTAGGGCTAATATTAGCAATGACCAATCAACAAATGCTTTCTATTAAAATGTGTAATTTTTCTGAACTGACCTCTCCATCTAGCAACAGTATGAAACACCTCTGATATAACATTTAATATTTATCATATAATATTGGCCATTATGTTGTTCAGAGGACAAGAAATAGTCTCCAGTAAAAGAAAAACAGGAGCTTTTACAAAATAAAATAATTGGGTGGTTGTTATATGTGCTAAAATCAAACTTTTAAGAGGTTCAATTTCTCTCCAAGTATGATGAGCATGAAAAAAAGTAGTGACTCAAATTGATACAAAAAAATTGTCAAACAATTTAAATAACACACAGTGCGAGTCTGTAGATAGATCAAATGATCTACTCTCAGCTTTTCTGTGATCTTGTCAACACAATGGAAAGCTCCTGTGCAGCTATATAGACCCTCTCTAAAAATATAGACCCCAAGAACGAGTCCTTAGGAATTTAATCAAGAGATGAACTCGGGACTTGTGGCGTTCAAGCCGAGTAAGCTTGGTCCTCTTCTTTCATCTCACCTCTTTTGAGTGGAACCCCTCTGGGCAAAGGCTTAAACTGCACCATACCTTTTACTGGGCTAAATCAAACACCTTTTAATAATTCTCACTTGGACCTCATTTCATGCTCACTCAGTTCTCTGTTCATCATCCACCATCAGCATGAGCAGAGCCACTTCAGACCCACACATGCGTGCTGTCATCAGGCATACTGCCAGCATGTCACAAGTACAGGATGGCTTGCATCGCTTCTTGAGGACACTCAGATAATTAAAGAGGGAAGAGGGATTTAATAAGTGTTTTGACTCTGCTGCAGTTGATACAGTGACCTGTCTGCAGACTGATCCCCAGCTATATAACGGCTCTGACAGCTTGTGATTATGGCTGGATATGTGCAGTAAGAAGATGGTATAACACTAATCTGGCTGAATAACAGCAATGTGTCACTGAGCATGCCAACTAAGCCTGGATCGCTCTGAAGGCATCCAACAGCCACACCTCCATGCTCTCAAGAGATGCACGATGCACTGCTCGTGTTTGTCAGCTGCGGCAGGTTTTCAGGGACCGATCACACAAAAAACCTCCTTTTATTGACTTCCTACTAAAAATAACTTCTGTCTTTGAATTATTTTCGGTAAACTCGTAGTCACCATAGTGCATCCATTTGCTAAAAAGCATTGTCCATGTGTGCATTGCGCAACTCTCAACCCATTACCACCACCCGTTAATGAAAGGTCAAGCCCGCCCTGTCCATTCAATATATCCTAAGTAGTCCTGGTTGCTCCATTACCTCTCAACAAGCCTCACGCGCACCTGAAGTAACCCCCCAGCTCCACTTTCCATGTTTTCCTTCATCCGTGGCCCTCGTCAACCTGTTCACCCTGTTACAAATTACCAAACAAATGAACCTTCTCGCTGGAGACAAATGAGGAAAAATAGTCTTTGAAGAGGACCATTTATTCAAATCCCGCCTGACAGTGTGGAATCTCTGATCCCATTCCTCTCCTTGAGAGCACATGAACATGGACACAAAAAAAGAAGTCAGGCAAAAAAAAAAAAAAAAAAAGCTTTGCACATGCTTTTAAATGACAAGTTCCATTCCGTTCCAGCACTAATATCTCCGGGAGGCGAGCTCACGCATCCTCTACTGAATCCAGGTAGAATTAAGAGAAAAGATGCTATCAAATAAACCCTGGAGTAACCAGAACGCTGAAGCCAAACCAATCTCAGTGTTCATGTTATTACACTCTTCACTGCCTCTTTGTATGGCAAATGAGATTCGTGGCCAGGCTTTTTCATTTTCTACACTAACATTTATGGATAAGGGTCATATATAAGATCACCAACTGTATACTTCTTTGTTTACGGTTTTCCTTCTGAATCTTTTCCAGAAGAATCTCAGAAATGCTTGGTGAAAGCAAATGATTTGTGACTAAATGACTGAAACATTAACTGTTGTCCTTGTGAATAAAACAGCAAGGACTTTATGATGGTCTGGATGTGATAGTGTAATTTAAGCCTCGCTCTGGGATGAGACGGAGGGGAGAAAGTTATTCTGGCAGCTTTAACACAACTGCAATCCTTCAAAAGTTAACCCCCTTGAGTTTACCTCTATCGCTTCACAAGTGCACCCCCGCTATGCCGCTGTGAAGCTAGGTGCCACTTTAAGGTCATTTTCCCCATGTCTAATTTTACCGTTGGGTACGCTCGAGTAGAGCGTATAAGAGCAGCCATCATTTTAAACACTTGTTTCAGGCGCTATTTCTCTCTCAGTTTATGTGCCTTCATTCTGGGGTGATGGAGTGCTAATGAACAGACAGGCAGATGCATTTTGAGGTCTGAGGTCTTATGAGGCTTTCTCGAAGGCCTCGTGTCTGTCATATTACTTTGCCTGAGTCCAGCCTGTGGGAGAGGGTGCACAGTCAACCTCATGGGCAACAAATGAACCGCATCATCAAGTGTATCAGGTAATCTAAGGGACCACGAAAGATCTCTGCCTGCCATCAGGTGGCTGTTTGATAGACACTGCTGGGACTAAAATGCAAACTAATGAGCTGTAATGAATGCTAATCTTTTTGGACAAAACATGGCTGTGTCAGCACTGCACTAACCGCAGTGTTAATCCTTTAAGTAGTGGTCACGACTCAGTGTTCTTTGTCAAGATATTAAATTGGATTTTGCAGGAAAAGATTGGAAATTTGGCTGAAATCTTTCCGTGTAAATATAAAATTAAATGCATCACACAGCCTTAGACTTATTTTACTTTTTTTTTTACTTTTCTCCAGTAAAATTGTGGTCAGTTGATTGAGGGTCTCCTAAGTCTCTGTGTGAACGGAGCCTATGGGGAGCCAATCAACAGTTCCAGGCAAGAGGAAATAACAAAACCCAGAGCTGGAGGTGTGAGATCGCTGAAGGAGGAACAGCTCACCATGGTACTGTTATCACATGACTCGCCCCTTATATAGCAGACTGAGGCCACCTGCCTCCAGAACTCTGTCACCTCGCTTTAGGAGCTAGCCAAGACCTCGAATACAACCCTCAAGTGCCACATCCAGAGCTCCCTCCTCCATCAACCTGCTATGTTATCTACACTTTCAACTTTTTGACCCCGAACAAAGGATAGATAGCAAATATGAAGGTAACTCACCGTTAATGCCCGCACAGTGGCTTGCTAGGGAAGAGCCGTGTCAACCAGTGGCTTTTGCCTACAAGGCGAGAGCATTCTTCACACCTGTCTGCAAGGATAAGTGGGCTTGTCACAAGCAGAGCTAATCTGTTGCAACGCTCAGTCACACTCAATCCCCCAGTGGTACTCTGCGCTTGTCCTTGAATGTCTGCTGGCATTGGAAGCATACTTGGACCGCTGATCAGTCTAACCACGGTGGAAAACATGTCAGTGAGTGGCTGCAGCATCTCCTCTCCTGGCAGACAGCTTACAGAACTTTTTTCCCTTTGCATGCCCTTTAGTCCGAGATCTACCTGAAGCAGCTGCATGTGCCACGTGTGTGGGTCATTAGCCAATATTACGCCGTTCAGAGCAATGTTTGTCCGAACATTAAGCTGTCACTCAAGAAGAGAGATGAATGCAATCAAAATTTTTTCATCTCTAAAACCATCAACACTGAGTGACACACGAGAGAGAACCCTGGAGAGAGCAATCACAGACATAAGGACTGCGGTATTGTAACTTGGACAGTATTCAGAATATGAAGTGGGTGTGCTGATGTGCACTCACTCCCCTATTCATTGGTGGAAATGATCCCCAACAGTGCAGCATGCTCTCAGTGTTATCGAACATTTAAATGTATGTATTGTGTAAACACTGGAGAGTAACAACACAAGAGCTATATTATAATGAAAAGCTCAAGTAATGCATACTATTTAAATGGGTGCTGTGTAGTTTTAGATTTTCAGTGTATTTTTAGTGTCATGCTGGAAATAGCTTCTACCCCTCTAGACTAGCATTGGTTTCCATTCATCCCCATGTGACATCAACATCAAATGGCAGACTCTGGAACCTGGATTAAACAGCAAACATCAAGTCTGCATTTAACTTTGTCAATGACACATTATCTTTGCACAGTATTCAGCTATTTCCATGCTGTATTCCCAAGCAATGACAAAAATTCAGTATTGTTCAGTATGTATGTAGTGTTCACTGCGATAGAGTTTCAAGAATTTGCTAATGTTACAATATGCCAAATAAATGAGTAAAAGCCAATGGAGGAAATTGGAAATTGCATTCAAAAATTTAAAACAAAATGGTTAGTGTGATTTGTGGTAAACAGGAAAATAGGAAATAGCAAAATCATTGGCATGGTGCTTTAAATTGGAATTGTAATCTGAAGGACAGGCACACCTTCACGCCTTCACTGAAAAATCCCAGAAAAGTTTGTTGCATTTATTTTGTGCTTGTTCGACATTGGGAAATCGCTACAAACGCAGTATCGAGGATAGGCTGTGCAATATCATCTTATTAATTCTGTCTGTCCTTCATGGACCAGGAAGAAATGACCCTCTTATATAATGAGAACAAGAACTGCCCTCTTTACTCATGCTCAGAGAAGTTAGTCTGTCATAAAATAAGCATGTGACAAGATGAGACAAGGTGATTATGATGAACTTCAATAACCGCAAAATTTTGTTTTTCATGTATTTTCCTTTTGATGTTAGATAGGATATAGAGTTATTCTGGACTGTGGATACGAGGTTCTAGCTTAGGAAGAGAGTTACTCATGTGGAAATGTTACTCTGACTGGCCGAGATCAAAGGATGGAATAATGAAGAGACAATGTCGTGGTTCCTGTTTTAGAGCGAAATTCCTTTTTAAAACTGATATCAAAGCTTAAGAATGCAATTATTTTCTAAAACCAAAATGCTCTCGAAAAAAGAAGTGAGAAAAGTGGGACAGCAAAATGGGGCATAAGGGATGGCACATGTGGAATGAATTCCAATAACTATCAAATACCCATTTTATTGGAATATAAAAATGTTGACACCTTGTAGTTGTAAATGTGAAGTCATGACTTGCTCACATGAATATTCATATGAACATCGTAGTTACTAATAATGCACTGTATATGCCCTAAATTTCAGTATATAATGTGTGTTCATTAAACGGGTTCTCTGTGTGCTGGGGAGTATAGCATCCCCAGTTAAATGACACTTCAACTGACGGTTCATAAAAGTTTTAATGTTGTACTAAATACACAGCGCTGTAGCTCCTTGAAGACACTGTAAGAGCTAACGAAAGAAAATAGCAATTAAAATAATATCCATCTTTTTTAATATCCTCACAGATTATAGCACTGTAGCCTTGTAATCTTCCAACAGTATTTACCCACAAACTTTAAGGTCTTATACTACAAACCTTAGCCTGAGAATGAAGGACTGCACTCCAGCCATACTGTAAATTACTACTTTTAAGCTTAAGTCAAAATCTCTGACATGTTTAACTTAAAATGAAATGGTCGTTTTTCAGCCACAAATCAAACCAAAACATAACAAAAGAAGGATGTGCTAATGCAGGAATGCGGGATTCCTGTCGCTACTGTATATTCAGAGCATCACTCCATGTGTGTTTCTCAGCACTCTGTGGCAAAGGAAAAGGAGCAAAGAGGAATATTCCAAAGCTTGCTCAATGTCCAGTCAACACAGAGGAAATATTTCTGCCCTACTTCTCAACACAGCTATTTATGTTTCTGTTGTTACTGTTGGTTCGTCCAGTGTAAATGCAAATCGAAGCGTAACATCCTCACGTCAACATAACTATGATCTGGACCCATGCAGCCGTAAATCCCTCAAATATTTTGTGCCACAATCCAGTGGAACCAGATCGAATGCTTTCATTTCCAAATGTTAGCGTTGAGTGTTTGGATTTCACAAACGCAACAAAGAGAGCTTAAGCAGAAATGATGACTGCTACAAAAACACACAGAGAGATGTGCCAAGAGGACTGAATAATATCAGGGGGCTGATGTGTTTTCAGAATATGCTCCATTGAATGGCACCATTTCAGAACAGAAGTGGGGACAGCCTTTGGCAAAATCTGCTGAGTCAATTGAATTGTTTCTTCCTGAAAGATTTATTTTCAGAGACTATGCGATACAGTCACGCTGCTTGGATATATAGTGAATGTTGGAAATGCGGTCGGTTCATTCATGACTGTGCTGTAAAACATGTAATGAGCAGTGAGCTTGTAACTGTGCCTCTCTGTGGATCATTAACACATTAGTCTTCTTGTCAGCTTTCGTCCTCTGAATTCAGCAAATCTCTCTTTTCTGCTGCATCTCACCTTCTTCACTCTGCAAAATATGAACAATTACAGTTCAGCAAGTATCATTAGAATAATGTTCTGCAGAAATTATGATGCTGATAGGCAGTAGATTAGGCAGGTAAAATGGCATGTACTTAAGGCAAAGTCTAAAAAAAAAAATCTCCAGCTCCTACATTTATTGAAAGTCCTAATAGATACTTAAGTTTCTCTAGGGTGCTGCAAGAATGACTGCTTGGCATTTCAAAATGTATTTCTAAGTAACTCTCAAAAGATGTGAAGTATAATCTTTAAGAGTTTTATAAGAAAATCCACTTGGGTTTTTGTGTCTTATTTAACTGTGAGGGTCATTTTTGACAGTTTTAGCTGGCATTTCATGCGCTTGTTAAATAGTTTGAGATTCAGATTCTACTTTTCTGGTGTTCATTTATATATTCGTATTAAGTTAGACAGAAAGAACCTGACTGGGAGCCTCCCTGCTGTGGAATTTCATTTCATATATAATCATTAATGATAGATCTTGTTGGTTTTTGTCTCCACTCATTGTGTAATTGCACGCTTTTCTATAATGCCCATCAGCATCTATTTTTTTTCTGCTTCAACAGAAAGGCATGCTGTCTGTACTATCGTTCAGCTTGAAACTGTGTTATTGATCCACACATTCAGCTAGAAGAAATGCATTACCATAAATCTAGTTTTATTAATAATGATAAAATGTGGAAGACGGTGAAGCTCAGTATGTTTGTGGCAATCATATCTCTGTCTCCCTCACAGCCAATCCCACCGGTTCTGGACCGAAAGGATATCCAGGCACATCGGAGGTCTTCAGGGAGTCCAGCAGCACAACAGGGATGGTGGTTGGCATCGTAGCAGCAGCGGCGCTGTGTATTCTGATCCTGCTCTACGCCATGTACAAATACCGGAACAGAGACGAAGGTTCGTATCACGTAGACGAGAGCCGCAACTACATCAGCAACTCGGCACAGTCCAACGGCACCGTAGTCAAAGAGAAACCAGTCAACACTGCAAAGACCTCAAGCAAGAACAAGAAGAACAAGGACAAGGAGTACTATGTGTGATTGTCAAACCTCTGGTCTTGCCAGACCAACTTAGACATTTATCGAAAAGACAAATCAGGACATCAACAAGTGTACAGTATAATAACAAAGATGAACATTATTTAGTCATTTTTCCTAAAAAGACAATGCTCTGAAAAGTAAATATGAAAAATGAAAAAATAACTTTCTTGAGACTCAAGCATTGGAGATAAAAAGAAAAGATATACAGTCTAGAAAGAGAGTGATGGAAAAATGGCTCTGGCAACCAGTTGAAAATGAACTGAGTACATATCTAACATGTCAACCAAACAACATTAACCCATCTGTGACTTGTTTCCTCGGCCAGGACTATGTGATCTAACTCCCTTGTTTCTGGTAAACAGAGGAGCACAGACGCACTTTGCAAAGAGGGGTTCAGCATTGCAAACTTAATGTTTTCATTTACATTGCCTGTGTTTGTGTTGTTGAGACTTTTTCTAGAGAAAATGACACAAAGCATTAAATAAATACATACATAAATACGCCAAATATTTACTGTGGAGGAACAGAAAAAAAAAAATCAGGTGATGGCGAATTCAGAGAGAAAAAAAACCCTGATGGATGTCCGCGGGATCAGCCGAAGTACTCACTGAAGAGGCAGTGATGGCGGGCAAAGACTAACATCTGGCTGACTGAGCCACCGCAGTGCAAAGATGTGAATGGATGGCAGTTTCTCTTGAAAGACTATGGTTAAAAAGAAGAATATGTCCATTGTGCCAGTATGAAATCTGGAGGCCTTCGTTTTCACGTCATGTGAACTCAAAGGAGAGAGTTTCCTCACAGGGCTGAGGACGTCTCAACAGTGATCATTCGGGAGCCATGCACGCAAAATTATCTTATTACAGTACATATGTTTATATACAGTACAACCACATCTATATGTGCTTTCTGGACTGTGACAAAGTGGTGTTTTATAGCCTGTTGTATAGATGATGCAAACTATAACTGCTCCTCAAACATTTTGGAATAAAACAACAAAAAAAAAATGGACAAAAAGAAGACATAAGTGTTATTAAGTGTTGCTAGACATAGAAGATTTTATGACAACATCTGCATTTTTTTTTTTTCAGTTGGATAATTATTTGACTCTCCCCCTGTTTTTACATGTGTTCCTATATAGTTTTTTATACAAATGCCAACCAGAGATACATGATCCCGGACCAGTAGTAGCCAAACCGTTCCCAAAAACTGCACAAGGTGTTAAAAGTGGAGAGGCGTGGCATGAAGACTTGTGTGGATCTTTCAAGGATACTGGTAGAATCACTGCCTTCCTCCTGACTTACGTGAGTGAGAATGAAGACCGAGAATATGAGTGATGATGATGATGGATGATGACAGTGATTAAGATAAATTAACTTGCTGTGTGTGTTTCCAAGTGGTATTATAAGATTGTCCAATGTGTGCTTGGGCTGATGCAAACCCCACCCACCCACCCCCCGCCCCCACCCGGGAGAATAGCTCAAATACGTCTCCATTTCAGCTGTTCTGTGTTTGTTCTGTCATTCTGTCCGTCAATTCTGCTTTCCAGAGACCTGTACTTGGAATGAGTGTGAGGAAAATGACCATGAACTATAAATGATGATTATAAATTCTCTTTGTTTGCTCCTCTTTTATTTGATCTTCAGTGTTTTTTATGTTCAATTGTAACTCTTCTTGTACTCCACGTAAAAATTAATTATAAAAACTAGTTTTGAAAAATCAAATGAATAAAATATTACCTAAGTGAACTTAAACCAGTCTACTGACAAAATGTGTCAGAGCAACATGCAGGTTTTATGATTTTCATTTTTCATCATGCAGACACCCTTTTCATTAAAAGAGTACTCCGCTGATTTAACATTGCACGACTCGCGATGGAAACTTTAAAGCAGCAGTAGTTCTCCTCAAGACATGTGTAAAATTGGTTCCACTTAAAGCGTTAGTACTGACATCTGTGTTTTTGAGCTGCCTCATCTTTCTTTTTGTCAAGGATTATCTGATTTAAAAAAAGAAAAAAAGAAAAGAGGTTTGATGAATGACGTGGAAATCTACAGTGGTTGCTCTTAACTTTTTTCCAGACAGTCCATGAACACTTGTTGTCTGAAATATTGCTTTTATTCACCCATATGACTCAAAAAAAAAGACAGGTGTCTTTTTAAGCACTATATTTATTGCTTTTAAACATATCTGAACTCAAATCAGAGACACCCATCCAGGCACCACGTTAGTTTTTATCTCCAGATAAACCGTGTGCACCCCATCAGATAAGGCGCCGAGATACTCGTCTGGCTAAATTAACTTTTAGTACTGAGCTATTACTTGACTTTAAATTGAAGTCGCTAAGTCTCCTACTCAAAGTGGAAAATCTACCCAAAAAGTCTCGTGACAGTCTTACCATGGATCAGATAGAGCACTTGACACTGAAGCATCACTCAACACATACTGTACATCTCCACACGGGTGCAACTAGAGACAGAAGTAGCGGAAAATGGTGCTTGAACTCCACTACAGCATATTTCAACTAGAGCTTACCATCCTATTAAGCTTTGGGTTGATTTTCAGATAGTTAAGAGGAGATGGACAGGAATGAAAGCACAAAGGTGTGACAGACTATGAGCTGGATTTAAACCCTTACAGCAAGCAGATGGTTCCTCAAGAGAGTCAACCCAGCTGTCATAGCTCTTCATCGGCTGCTCAAGCAGCTTTCTAATGTGATAATGTGTAATGTGTGATATGTTACTGATCTCCATATGGAAATCTTTTTCTTTCAGTTGGCTCAGTCTTCTTGCTCAAGGACACTTCAGCAGGCAAGGTGATATTGCTAACACAATATCACACATAAGGCCACACTCAGACAAAAAATAGCACTGTGTTAAAAGAGAAAAAAATGGAAGAGCCTTTGCTGGTGTGGGTGTGGTGCTGGTGAGAAAAATGAAATACAATGCAAAAAATCCCTGAAAACGTGGTCTCCAACCAAATAAAGAAAAAAAGCAGCTCACTGACTTTAAAGGAGCAGTGTGTAGGATTTAGTGGCATCTAGCGGTGAGGCTGCAGACTGCAACCGACTGAATAGCCCCCCCTGTCTAAGCGTGTTTGAGAAACTATGGTGGCCTTCAGGTGACGAAAAACACAAAAAACCCTCTCTAGAGCCAGCGTTAGGTTTGTTCGTTCTGGGCCACTGTAGAAACATGGCAGTGCAACATGGCGGAGTGTTCCCTTCATATCCTTGTGTAGATATAAAGTGCTCATTCTAAGCTAACGAAAACACAGCGATCTTAAGTTAAAGGTGACTACACACATAATTATGAATACTATGTTATATTTCTGCCCTAAATCCTACACAATGGTCCTTTAAATATTCACAATTTAAAATGTCATCCTTATTATTATTATTTATTCACTATATATCCTTAATATTAAAAGTTGAGCAGTCAAAAATCATTGTATTTGCTTCATTAGGATTGTCTGGATGTGGTTTAATCAGATTTGATTGACAGATCCAGGTTCAGATGTTGCTAAATTTTGATTGGTGCTTTGGCGTATATGACATCACCTTCTTCAAACCAGTCAGAAGGGCACAGACAACAGACAGCTCTTACGTGAAACAGCAATACAGGGCCTTTAAGTAGTACATCCATGAGTTTAAAGGCTTATCACATGCATCTTATAAGATAGGGACCTCAGTGAAATGAATGACAAACAGTGCTGTTGCCCTCAACATAGCCGTACACGTTAAAGTGACCAATGAAATGTATAAACACAATACCGAAGTTCCCCTGATGACTTTCATGCCTTGCACATTGGCTAAAGTAATATGAATTTGTGCTCATACGTATGCAAGCTCTGGCAGTTCTCCCATGTTCTGCCATGGAAATGCTTCCATAACAACATCCTCTGCATGAGGAAGCAAAGCAAATTTTAGCTTTTTAAGATGAAAGACTGCTTTTGTTTTGCTGCAAAAACAACAGTCACTCAGGCTGTTTACATGTGCATTTTAGCTCATTTGTATCATGATGAATGATAATTATTTCTGTCAGATGTCCTTGTCATAATATTCCCGGCTAACAATCCTCAAACATCATTATAAACCCAATTATACTCATTCCACCAAAAGGAATCAAACCAGTTGAAGAAAATATTTGTAAAACATGTGAAAATGCATCACATTTAAAAGATATAATCATTTCCGTCTAGTCCTATGGATCTTATTTCAGGTAAATCATATATGATCCGATCTGATCAGTGTCCAGGAGTTATAGCACTAACACATCCAATATGAGTAAAGTAAAAGAAAATTGACATTTCATCATTCATACAAGAGGCTTCATCAGCTCTGCTGACTGGTAGGGAGTCTATTTAACACAGTGGTAGTGCAGACCAACCACCCTCTCCTCCCTCGGCATTAAAAGACAAGTTGTTCTAGTTCTAGTTTCACACACATAACATCCCTCTCTCCTCTTTCACAGCATCTGTATTTTCTGTTTTTCTCTTTTCCTCTGGCTGGTCTTAATGTGTTGTATTTTTTTTGAAAAGCACAAGAACGCTGTGTTTTTTTGGAGATGCCCTTGCGTTTGCCCGGCCATATATGGAATATCTATGTTATTCATGTTGCAATCCACAGTTCATCTTTTCCTTTTTGCAGTTCCTCGATTTTTATTTTGACCTCCACATACAGCATTTTAATCAAAGACTGCTGTTCCCCAGAGGTGGTTCAAAGCTCTCCTTTCTCCTTTCTCCTTTTTCCTTCCTCCGTGAAGCCGGCGTACACAGGAAGACTCCGGTGAACCCACAGTGCAGCTTTGTTTCTGTCTGCGGAAACCAGCCTAGTACTTAAAGTAGATGGTGTTTTAGGAAAAGTCAACTGGGGTAAATACTTGATCCAGCTACTCTGAGTATGGGCAACCATGTTTTTCTATTTCCTCAGAAGTTTACATCTAATGCATTATATGTGATAGCTGCAGACACGGCACATGTGATATGGCATCATGATAGGAAACCGTGTTCTCATCCATGTCGAGTTCCGGAGCTGCGAGCTCCTCACAGTGTCCTTCTCCAGTTGTTGTAAACAGTCTAATCTCTTGGATCTCTTTCCAACAGTTGTTAGTGTTGTGGGATTTCTCTTTACTGTTTCATGTGCAATGCTCTGCAGTCAGTCACTTAAGATTCAGAGTACAGTCCACCTTGTTGAGCACAACAGCGCATCTTCCTTTATCAGGCAGCAGGATGGTGATATTCTGGTCCCTGCTAATCGATGTCAGAGTCCTCTGTTGAATGGTCGGGTTGCGAGGAGGTGATCTTGCACTGGAAAAGGCTGCAGAGACTTTCTACCTGAGTTGTTCTTACTCTGCCTTCAAGATGTTGTTACGGCGAGCTGATTCTGCAGCTGTGTTAAAATTTGCCACTGGCACATTTAACTACATGGCCACCAATTCTCTCCGTGTCCTTCCTTATAGACTTTTCTCAATGTCCTGCAGCGTCACGCTGTTGTCCTTCTACCTACCCTGTTTCTGCCTGGTGGCAGTTAAGGGCAGAACTTGTCTCTTCTTACCCCAGCTCTGTTGCGCTAAGTGTGCTTGTTTAGCGAAGTCAAATACTGTGCTTTTCTGTGTGCTGTCAGTGGGGATTTATAGTGGCAACATCACATTCACGGGATTTAGGGCATCAGTGGTGGTGTGGACCAGTCTCCCTCTGCCATTTAGCAGTGTTACTGAGCATTCTCCATCCTTTTATAGAGAAGCCTGGGAATAAAGTATTTTTGGGTGAGGCCAGGATGCCGGCATCTTGGATTGTTTAGATAACCAGGCCAGCAGTGTGGCTGGAGGGATAGGGTTAGTTTGGTTTTTCATGTGTCATTTGCTTCCCCAACTTGTTCCAGTCTGAAATATCTCAACAACTGCATGGATAACCATATCAGAGACTCATGAAAAGAGTTTCATTACTAAGAGGAGTGTGAGCCTGACCACTTTTTCATAGTGGTAATCATAACATCACAGTGTGTTTTGTAGACCTCGGGTAACACAGCTAGAATATAAGAGGAAATAATGCAGTTAACAGTTGCTCTCTTAAAGTGAATAAATATCTGACAGCAGGAGAGAAAGAACATTATGTTTCTCCTTGTGTGCCACACTGTGTGTTTACCCACCCGATTAGATTTATTCACTTGTTTCACCACAAACTGCCAAAGTTATCCACCGACGGTAAATACTGTCATGTCCTCCTCGTATAACTTACAGCATACACAACTTGAATCTGTAAGTTAGAGTGTTTCAAGGCCGAGCGGATCATGCTTAATGGATGTTCTGCCTCTGGGATGTTGGGATGGAGCATCGCATGCCACAAGAAGAGAGGAGTGTCTGATAAAATATTCAGGGCCTATAGATTAGTGGAAGACTTTCTGACTGGGGGAATTTTGAGCGAAAAGTTAAAAAAAATTTTTTAATTCTCTTTTGTTTGCATTGAGCATTTCTCAATGAATTGTGTGTGTCCTGAAGGCCAAAAAAACAAGTTGAATGCATTTTCTTAAACCCTTTGTTTGCTTTGTTTCTGAACCTGCATTGTTTGCATCAAATTGAGGCTGCTTTCTTCTTCTCTTTCACAGAACTTTACTGACATGTGTTTGCACCCTCTGCAATCAAGAATGCAAAAAGTTGGAAGTCTCATGACATCGCATACTTGATGTTTTTACACGTTTAGAATTTCGAATGGATGGACCCAGACGGTTTTGATATTTTTATTATGTTAGAGACCCTTAATGACATAATTTTAATGTTGTTTTCCTTAATTTGCTCTCAGTGGGTCGACCGTGCACTTTTGCTCTTTTCCAGTAGCCAACAACTCAGTCAAGCCTTTTCCCTGCTGGGATACACTGTAGAAGCTGTACACAAAATTCAGGGAATAATGAAATAACAATAACAAGCTCACAGCTTTATTTCAGCACGCATCGTCTACGCCAATAGACGAGAAAACTCATGGGGTGGGGAAGTATTTTTAGCAACATGTTTATCCTTTTCTCTCATCCTCCCTCCCCTGCATCTCTCACTCTCACACACAGTGTCTTTGTCCCTTTCTTTTGCATTCATCTAGTGCCATTTCCCCTCTCTCACTCATGCTCTTTGCTTCTATCTCAGCTGGATATACCAGACGTCCCTTTAATTCGACACACTAATGTAATTCGCCTTCTCTATAATCATCCATTTTCCCGTTTCCATGCCCTCTCCCCGAACTTGAGACACGTCTTGTGGATTCTATTTCACAGCAGTACACCAGACTACATCAGTTTTCATTTCATTTATTCGGTATTTGTTTAGAAACCCCATGCTGGTCTGCTATGAATCAACATTGCTTAATAGTAGCTACTCTCGCTGACCAGGTTAAAGTAGATATAATTAGGTATGGATCTGAATCTACAATTTAATATTAATGTTCTGAATCCAATGAAAATGAATCGGGCTTCGTGAAGCAAAAATGTTTAGCTTTACAAGATTAGCGAGGAGCATTCATCTTACAGGCAAGCAATCTAAAAACAATGTGCTCACTCTGAACGCTCGGTGCATCCATAAGCACCCATTAAGTGAGTCTGCCTAACCGCAAAGCAACTTCTAACTATCTGTAACGCTCGGCTTGAAGCTCCTGTCTTTTTTATAATGCCAAAAGGTTTTGGCGCTGGCACACACAATATGTTAAATGTTGAAATCTAATTACAAAATAATTTCATAATGATTGGGGGTTGTTGCTTTGCACCACTGTAAATCACTGAGAGATACCTCATATCTAAATACCTCATATTTAAATAATTGCATCATTGATATTTTTTAACTATTGCAAGGAAGATGTGAGTAATGTTGCGCACAATCAAATAATAGTATCTACTTCATTTCATGGACTGCAGCTACTTGAAGCATCTTGGTTTGGTAAGTAAGTAGCACTAACTGAGGATGTGACGGAGTAAAAAGTCATGTCCCAATGTGACCTCGGAGATACGTGGTTGGGTATTGGATGATTCTGCAGAGGGAAAGAGCAGAGATCAGAGAAGCGTTGACATAAGACACAAACGTTCGCTCCCAGAGGCGCACATGAATATGAAACTCAACACAATTTATTTAAAAAAGTATGAAAAGTTTACTGCCAGATATTTCTGCTCTGATGCTACTTTGCAAAATGAATAAGACGGAGTGATGTTTCTAAACTACTGTGAATTATGACGCATATTTGCTCGTGTCTGTATGTACAGCCCTTCAACCATACAGTGCAAAGTTTGAAAAACTTTCCATTCATTTTCTTCAAAGATGAAAGGAAGCTGTTTCCTCTTTTGAATTTTTCATTTGCTAACATATATTGTTCAGCGTCTTTGTTTCTTTCCTGTGCAGTATAGAGTGATTTTTTTTACCCATCAGGCTTTACTTTTATGAGATTTCTGACCTGAGATCATTATAAGACAGAATCTGATAACGGAGGATGTGTAGATTAAGCCTGGCTGTGGTAATTGCATTATACATTACCATGAGCAGGTACAAAATTACATCTAACTACCATATGTATACTTGGAAATCCACTTACAGCAGTGACAAATAAAACAGAGAAGAGAAGCAGGGAACCAATGGACACTGTTGGTGACGAAGTAAGCCTGTTCTTTTTTTGTTATGTAGGAAGGAAAACATGATTATTCTACATAATTCTTTCCTAGAACATAACACTTGTAACACATTTTAACAACAGTGCACGTGAGAATAAGTGAAGCGTTGTGATTCCGACTTCCTGGCTAGTCTCCGTCCGTCCTGTCAGTGTCGAGCCCCGAGTGGAGGGGTTAAGGTGGGAGCTACAGGCCAAACCCAGCAGTTGAGAGCCCGCCCTCAGGAGAGGGAGTCAACATGGCAAGGGCACCAAACACATTCAGGATGCATAGGTGCCATTTATCATGGTTGACAACTGCACCTCTCAGTGCCATTTGGGTTTATTACCGGTACATTTCTTCCCACATAATGATGTTTTCCTTAGCGTTTGTCCTCCGAGACCAGCCTCAATGAAAAACTGCAGTGGAAACATCAAGGTGACAGGCCCCCCCCCCCCATTTTTTTCTCTCTTTTATATGAAGTTTGCTTCACATGACTTCTAAGGACGTGGAAATAAAACAAAGAAGAAGTGGAGTTTCTTACTTGGCTACAAGTTTGAGGACATACACTGCCTGAGGATTTAGGCTGCATATCAGCATCCGTGCAGCAGGGACTTAATACCTGCACACATTGGTAGTCAGACCTCACTCTTATTGGGGAAATCAAATCTTTCCAAGGTTTGGGTTTCCCCAAATACATATGCACTCGGAAATGCACAAGAATTTCGATCCAAAATAACTGCTTTGGATAAATGATTTGAACAAAAATAAAAATGGAATACTCTTAAATCCCAGTCCTTATATCAGCAACAACCATCAGCAAACACTACTTCCTCTTCAGGCGGCATGTCTCTCCCTTCCTTTCCATTTAGCTGCTGGCTGTACGTGACTGATTTAAAGTTATACTAATATTTACTCTTGAATATTGGGTATTCTGCTAAACAGACAATACTGAAAAAAAAATGTGTAAGCAGATCTAGTTATAACAACATTCACCTCTATTCATTTGCTTTATGAATTTTTGTGATGGAAAAACAAACAAAATATACAACATGAGGTAAAGTTTAGGTGCAGGTGGGTGGAGAGAGCAGCAGCAGTTGAAACAGTGCATTGTCTACAGAGGACTGAGGGTACTGTCAGTGGAAAACAGGTCATCTCTGCTTGCCTATAATAGAATCGGAATCTAACTTTTGAATTTTTGCGCACAACATTGACATTTGCAATTTGATTATAGGCAATTGATATATATTTACCACACTGAAAATGAAACTTAAGAGTTTCTAGTCAGTTTTCTTTTCTCTACAGCGTAGATATCTCAGTATGATGTCACCCGTGTTTAACCTTTTCTTTTAAATTGTGTACCCTGAATTAGCAGGGACTTAGTGGATTACCTTGGTGAACTGAAATGAACTGAACATTTTTTATTTCATCTTATGTCTGGTCAAACAACGCATTCAGCATAACAAAAACATGTTTGCTCAATAAAGGTCTTTTAAGTTAGCAAGTGACTCATTCATTCAAACTTCAAACTTTTACTTCACAAATTATTGATTAAATGCCACAAACTATCAATGACAAAAACAAAATTTACACTGTACACATTTTAAAGTAAGCATAAAAAAATATCAGCATGAATCATTAATAGCAGCCTCGAGCTATGCTCATGGCTGCCAAAAGCAGAGCAAGTTGTTGACGTTGAAGAAATGTCTATTGCACATGTATTGTGCGAACAGACTAAACTACACTGTTTTGCACACCTTAATCTAATGTTTTCATGCTGGAATAATCGATTTTCAGTTGAAGAATTCTTTATTTACATCATGTTTATTTTTCAGACTTTCCATGTGCCAGGAACAAAGTAAGCGGAGGAGCTTGTAGATTGAACTTTAAGTTGCTCTTGTTTATCTTGAAGTTAAACAAGCGTTTGACCAGACATGAGATGAAATAAAACTTGAAGTTAAACAAGAGCACTGTTGAAGGGATTATTTGATGCACATAGCTCCTTTCCCCAAAAGTTTTCTGGAAACACCAGTTAAGTCTTCCTTCATTTGGAAGTGATGGGAAATTTGTTTTTCAAATATTTCTGATGTTCCATGAAATTTTAGAGCCACTGGAGGAAGATCTATCCTGCATATCTATTGTATTATCTGAAGAGCACGTGCATGTGTATCTTTGTTGGCCAACTCCTCATCATAGCCTTAGAGGAAGGATCTCATTAGCACAAGTCACATTCTCTTTGCCTGTGAGATGGAGCCGATCATTATCTTTGTTGTGGTTGGTAATGCTGGTGGTGGTGGTGATGATGAAGATGGTGATGAACAGCTGATTGATTTGTGCCAGCGGGTATGATCTTTGTTCGCAGAATTAAATATGCTCTTTCAATGAAATTTATTTTCTGCTTCTGGGATCCATCATAATGCTGAAATCAATATTTAATATCCTTGGATCAATGTTACATGAGGCTTTATTTTGCATTGGTTCTGTCAGTATTCTAGATTAATCATGTGCGATAGTGAACGTTTAAGGGCCAATATTGAAAATGTATTGCACCTGTGTCAATGGAGAGTATAACTTATTCCTCTTTAAATTTCTTGATTTCATGGGTGCAAGCTTTTTCTATTGACATCTTTTGAATAGCTATTGATTATGCCTTATTATTGATTGGTAAATAGATCTACAATAATGGTGTGCATGGAAAAAATGAACAGAATGTCCCTCTACCTTTTGAAAGTCCAGAGTTGATGAGTTGATTATTGCTTCAACTGACCATTCGCTAAACCCCATACCTTGTCAAATAGGCATCAAACCTGTCAGGGTTTTTTCCACATAAGCTTCATAGTGTTCAAGCAGCTTACATAAGAGCAATATATAATCTTAAATCATAGTTTGGGTTATTTGATGTGGGGTTGTGTGAGGTACAGTCAGTGTATTACCTGCAGTGGATTTGGATCAGCTTGCTCCCAGTTTAGAGAAGCAGCCACAGAAGCTGAGTGATGTGCTGCTGTGGACAGGGACAGCAAAAAAAACATAATTTAGCCATTAAAGAAATGCCCACAGAAGAAAAATATAAGTTTAAGTGTGCGCTATATTTAGAATATTCTCACCACTTTATCTTGCCGTCAAACAGCCCTTTCCTTTGAAAGTACAGTTTGTACTGCAGTTTTAGTATTATTACACACAAGCACACCCACAGCGCACACTGTATTACTCCGTAGATCAGCTGTTTGAGTCAGAGGGATCAAAGCATGAGTGCGGTTGTGTTAAAGCGTTGAAAATATTAAAAAATATAACACACACATTGGGCATTTTTTAAGTGACTAAAAAATGTTTTGCTGTCCCTGTCCACAGCAACAAATCCCTCAGCTTCTGTGCCGATGCTCCCAGCTGCTTCCCCAAACTGGGAGCACACTGATCTGAATCTACTGCAGGTAGTACACTGACCATAGATACATCATAGAACCCAAACTATCACTTTTTCTTTACCAAAAACACAGGAGCAAAGTTTATGGGATTAGGGACCAGCTGCAAATGTTAGAATACCCAGCTATTTAGCTTAGGGTACTATCTATAGTTGTAACCTAGCGATATTTCCAAAAGGGGAATTTCATTAGCTAACTCCATTATTTAATGGCATTAGTGGTTATTTTAGAAAAATACTGGTTCAGGAATGGAATCATGTTTGTGGCCATGTTATTTAAGTTTAAAGGATTCTGAGTGTGAAACGAGTCAGATGGAAGCATTAAAGTCAGATAGGAACAAAGTTTTCAACCAACTCACATAGCTTTAACATTAGCATTAGCTTTTGTAGCCAGCTATAGCTGATAAAACATGTTAAAAACAGTCGTCCTTTCAACCAACATAGTCAGCCAGCCACAGATGAGGACCCTGCTTTTGACTCCTGTGTGAAATAACAGACCCGTTGCATCCTACACAGTTGTTACTGTTAATTGCATTGTGTGCTCTTCTAGCTTGACAGGCGTAGTAATGGTAACAGAGGGGACGCATTTTATTGCTTAAATGTTAAGAAATACGACCTAAAGTCTCTCCTGTGTACAATACCACATGTTCCTGTAAAGATATTATGTGATGCTGCTTAGCATTAGGGTGCTGGGAGCACAGGGGTGGGGGTGGATGGAAGGTCATAATGTGTCCATGTGTTCAAATGAAATCTATGCTCTCACTTCCTGTGGTTTTTATTGTCCAGGACAAGGGCACAATTTATTATTTATTTTTGGGAAGCAAGTGCATCCTTGCAGTTGTTGCCTTCATAATTGATTAAACGATCACTGCCTGAGAACATTAAGGCAAGACTGTTTTCTATCCATGGTTTAATGGGATGCTTAGCTATGTTCTCTGTCTCTTTAAAATAAGCAGCGCAGAGCGCAGACATGCTGTCAACATTGCACTGAGTCACCATAATTATAGCAAGGTCTCCCCCTGTTCACAAGTGCATCCTCGTGTGACTGCAGTCATCTTTGCCTCCCTCAGCTGCACAATATGTACAGAGCCACAGCATGGCATGCAAATCAGTGAATGGCACGGTGACTCTTTCACTGGTGTGATCTGCAGCAGGTTTTTGTTTTATGAAAAGTTCCCAGGTTATTAATTTTCAGCCCTGAGAGAGTATCCACATTTTCCACAGTTATTTGGTTTGAGCAGCAGGGAAAATATGACTTAATACAGAATTTGATATGTTTAAAGATTTTGAGACAAAATGATGATTATATCAACCAAAACATTTTCAAAGGGTGAATATAATTATTCTTAATTAACATTACACAAAGTCAAACTTACTTGAGGAACACAAGAGAAAATCTTACTATAAAATATTTTTAAGTGAGTGCAAGTTACATGACAAGTGTGAACTCTCTGTTGACATTTTTCTCAGCATTGGTTTGTGTTAATTATTTGAATGCCACTGTTCCTTACTCTCTACCGAGTAAGGAAGCTCTGCGTACTCATGGCTATTAAGTTTTTAAATCTCTAATTCATTCTATGTTTATCAGGATGTAATGATCTCCCAAGACAATTGAAAGCTATAGGTGGATGGGCTTCTAAGTATTCATGTACTCAACTGGGACCACAGTCATCAAAAGCTCCTTATGGCCCTACATAGCAAAACTGGCTGACTCAGGCATGTGCACATCTGCAAGAACAAGAGGACAGTCTGCTCTTGAGCTTGGGACAAAGCTGAAGACCAGCTGAAACCTACAAAGACAAATCACTTATGAAGATTATTTCCACCAACCTGCACAGATTTCTTTAGTCTTTGTCATGAAGAAACACAAACCTTACAAGTGACTAAATACAGTAAATGACACACACTTGACAACTGGACAGTAATGACTGGAGCTCTAGCAGTAGACAATCCTCCAAATCCCACGAGAACACCAATTGTCGCATACCAAAACAGACTGGCACAGCACAGCTTGCACTGCAGTTTGTGCTGAAAAGGCCAAAAAGGAAGGAAAAAAGTGTGGGAGAGATTCTGAATGGGGAGGCGAAGGAAATGTGGACTGTATCCAGAGGGAAATAGAGGTGAGTGAACTGAAAAAAACTTTCAATGATTTTTATCTCAAATTATTCTATTGAAAATGTATTATTAAAACATGATATATTATCTTTATAAAATAAAACCACACAGTGAAAACTGGCTAAATATTGGTGTCTCTCGACAGCATGTGTTTATTATGTAATGGATACGACTTGGTATAAAATGTTCAGGACTGAGTTCAGGAGGAGCCTCGACAGAATGGAGACTGCTGACTTTTCCTGGAATAATGTTAATACAGAGACTGTACACTGATATAGATACAAATACAGAGACATTTCAGTTGGTGTGCAATGAGTTTCTAAAGGAGGATAATTAAGAGAACAACATTCCTCCAATATATTGTCAAGACGGAGTGATCTACCACCATACTGTTAGGTAATGATTCTCCTGTTAGTTGGGCTTAGCATTTTTAAAAGCTGTATATACGTCAGCAGGTACAATGAAGTAAAAAAGGAAAAAGTAGCAAAGCTAAACATATAGCAGACGGTTAAAAAAAAAGTATAAAACCAGAAATGCTTCTATTGTTGTTGTTGTAGATTTTTTCTGCAGTCAATGTCTGCTTCTTCTACACCTGCAGTGGCTTTATGGATGCCGGTTACATTAGCCCCAGGCAATAGCTGTTTCATTGTAGACAGCTCATCAAGATGAGTGACAAGTGTGGGGGCGGGAACTTGACCAGCTGAGGGGGAGGAGGGCAGGATTAACAATACATTTTCAACCTCAAAGTAAAAACTTGCATATTGTAGCTATAACTTGGAAATCAATGTCACTGAAAAAAAATCTCTTCCTGCCTGATGGAGCTCCAAAATAGGTGACAGACCACAGCCAACAGTTGTTCTAATAGGAAAGTAAATCTGGTAAATGTTAAGGGGTCGAGGGTCGCCACCAGACCATGTGGCGTTTTGAATGGAATTGATTAGGATTAGCGGCGAGGGCATGACAGTGGCATATACTGCACAACATAGGGGCGGGTGATGTGATGAATGTACTTGATGTATCACGGCTTGTTCCATGTGGGATGTCCTAAGTGACTATATCGTGCACAAATTGTAACGGAGTTGTTTAAGCTGTTGGCATGAAATTCACTTCTGTGTTTCACTTGTCTTGCTCTCTCTTATGTTATGGAGATTTTATGCCATAAAAAGAATAAATGTGCAAGAAAATAAATATCCTAAAGAGGAATGGATAAAACAATAAAAAATGTTTTTACCTATTGCCTTTGCTTTTACTGTATAGCTTTTGTTTTTACCTATTGCTTTTCATACATTGTGAGAGGGATCTGCCTGCAGACAGGCAGGCTGCAATACTTGCAGTTATACCCACTTCATGTTTTATGACTTACAATGACATGTTTATACCTTACTATACTATGACTTTTTACTCCTTACTATATTATGAATTGTTCAATGCCTTACTTACTCTACTATGACTTTTTATGCCTTACTATACTATGTAATTTCTATGACATACTATACTATGATTTTTTTTATGCTTTACTATACTATGTCGTTTTTATGCCATACTATACCATGACAGTTTTATGACTTGCTATACTATTACTTCTGCATGAGTAGAAAACTGTCACCTCCCAGTGCAAAAGCTCTGGGTTCAAATCCCAATCATGGGGCCCTTCTGTGTGAAGTTTGCATGTTCTCCCTGTGGCTACATGTTTTCCCTCTGGCTACTACCTGTAGTCCAAAGGACATTAGGTAAATTGACAACTCTAACTGACTTTTTTATGCCTTACTGTACTATGATGTTGTTATGCCTTATATGTCTTTTATGCCCTATAACTTGATCTTTTTATCCTTGATCAACTTTGAAATATGGGGTGTCATGGTGATGCAGGGGTTAGAACTGTTGCCTCAAATGGAGGCGCTTGTGGATTTGAACCCCATTCTAGGACTTTTCTGTATGTCTTTTGACATTTTTATCCCTTCCTATACGTTTTTTGATGGTTTTTTGTCATTTTTGTGCCTTATTATACTATGATATTTTTGTGCTTTTTGTGCTTTGTTATTCTATGAATTTTTTATTCCTTACTATATTATACTGACATTTTTTTGACATTTTTTATTTCTTAGTGTACTATGATGTTTTATGCCCGACTATATTATAACATTTTATGACTTTTTTATGTCTTACTATACTATTAAGTTTTTTACCTTACTATAAATATGAGTTTTTTAGATTTTTTTATGCCTTAATATACTATATTTTTAGTAATTTCTGTGCTTTCTCATACTATGATGGTTTTTGACTTTTTTAAGCCTTACTTTGCTATTACATATTTTAACGTTTTTGTGCCTTACCATACCATGGCGTTTTTTGACCTATTTGTGCCTTACTATACTATGACGTTTTTTGTTATTTTTATGACTTACTATAATATGACGTTTTTATGCCTTGCTATATTATGAGGTTTTGTTGTCATTTTTATGCCTTATTATTACATGACGTTTTTTGACCTACTTGTGCATTACTATAGTATGACGTTTTTATGCCTTACTGTACTATGATGTTTTTAAACCTCTTTATGCCTTCCTATATTATGATGTTTTTATGCCTAACTATGTTATGATGTTTTTTGTCATTTTTATGGCTCACCAAACTATAACGTTCTTTGACATTTTTATGCCTCACTATACTAAGACATTTTCATGCCTTGCTATAACATGACGTTTTTTGACATTTTTATGCTTTACTATACCATGACCTTTTTTGACCTATTCGTGCCTTACTATACTATGACACTTCTATGCCTTGCTATATTATGTCATTTTCACGCCTTAATGTAGCATGATGTTTTCCAACCTTTTTATGCCTTACTATACTATGACATTTTATCCTTTTCTATACTATGATGTTTTTTGACGTATTTATTCTTTACTATACTATGGCAGTTTTTGACCCATTCATTTTATTACTATACTATGACATTTTTGTGCCTTACTATACTATGACGTTTTATGCTTTACTGTACTATGACGTTTCTTGAAATTTTTATGGCTTACTAAAATGTAATTTTTTTGACATTTTTATGCTGTCTTACATTATGATGATTTTATACCTTACTATACCATATCTCATTATGCCTTAATAAACTCAGATTTCTGTGGTCCACAGTGGTTGAGTAGTTAGAGATTTTGCCCCACATTGGTTGTGAGTTCAAACCATGTCCAGTGACATTCCTGTGTGTATTTTCAAGTTTTTATGCCTTAGTTTAGTTTGACTTTTTTTTTTACCTATTCTTGCCTTACTATACTATGATGTTTTTCAACATTTTTATGCCTTCCTATACAATGGCGTTTTATGCCTTATTATATTATGATGATTTTTTACCTTTTTGTGCCTGAGGTTGCTCTGACATTTTTTTTTTCACATTTTCATGCCTTAATATACTATGACGTTTTATGCCTTTCAATATTATGATGTTTATGGACATTTTTGTGCCTTACTTTACTATGAAGTTTAATGCTTTACTGTATTATTATGTTTCTTGAAATTTTTATGGCTTACTAAAATATAACTATTTTGCCATTTTTATGCCTTCCTATATAATGAAGTTTTATGCCTTACTGTACTATGACATTTCTTGAAATTTTTATGGTTTGCTAAAATTTAAGTTTTTTGCCATTTTTATGCCTTACTATACTATGCGTTTTTTGACCTATTCGTGCCTTACTATAAAATTACGTTTTATGCCTAATTATACTATGTCGATTTCTGACCATTTTGTGCCTTAGGTTACGATTACGTTTGATGCCTTATTGTATTATGACCTTTCTTTAAATCTTTATGGCTTAATAAAATATAACTTTTTTGACTTTTTTATCCCTTACTATACTGTACCGTTTTTTGACGTATTATTGCCTTACTATACTATGTCATTTTTTGACCTATTATTGCCTTACTATACTATGACGTTTTTTGTGATTTTTATGACTCAATATAGTATTTTGTTTTATGCCTTACTGTACTGTGACGTTTCTTGAAATTTTTATGGCTTACTAAAATATAACTTCTTTGCCATTTTAATGCCTAGCTCAATAAAACTGGGTTTATGTGGTCTACAGTGGTTGTGTTTCTGTTTAGTATGACTTTTTTTTATCTATTCTTGCCTTACTATACTATGACATTTTTTGACATTTTTATGCCTTCCTTCACTATGATGATTTTATGCCTTACCATACCATATGTCATTATACCTCTATAAAATGAGGTCTATGTGATCTACAGTGGTTGAGTGGTTAGAGCTTTTGCCCTATAGCGAGAAGGTTGTGAGTTCAAACCCTAATCAGGGAAAATCCCTTTGTGTATTTTCAAGCTTTTTATGCCTTGGTTTAGTATGACTTTTTTCACCTATTCTTGCCTTACTATACCATGAGATTTTTAGTGGTTTTTATGCCTCACTATACTATGAAGCTTTATGCTGTACTATGGCGTTTCTTGAAATTTTTATGGCTTGCAAAAATATAACTTTTTTGCAATTTTTATGCCTTACTATACTATGTCGTTTTTTGACCATTTTGTGCCTTATGTTACGATTACGTTTGATGCCTAATTGTATTATGACGTTTCTTGACATTTTTATAGCTTACTAAAATATAACTTTTTTTTCCATTTTTAAGCCTTACTATACTATGTCGTTTTTTGACCTATTATTGACTTACTATACTATGACGTTTTTGAGATTTTTAAGACTCACTATAGTATTTCGTTTTATGCCTTACTGTACTAAGATGTTTCTTGAAATTTTTATGGCTTACTAAAAAATAACTTTTTTGACTTTTTTATGCCTTAATATACTATGTCGTTTTCTGACCTATTCTAGCCTTACTATACTATGACGTTTTTTGACCTTTTTATGCCTCACTATACAATTAGGTTTTATGCTTTACTGTACTATTACCTTTCTTGAAATTTTTATGGCTTACTAAAATATAACATTTTTGCCATTTTTATGCCTTACTATACTATGTCATTTTTTGACCTATTTTTGCATTATTATGATATGACGTTTTTTGACATTTTTATGCCTTCCTATGCAATGGCTTTTTATGCCTTACTGTACTATTACGTTTCTTGAAATTTTTATGGCTTACTAAAATATAACTTTTTTTGACATTTTTATGCCTTACTATACTATGACGTTTTTTGTGATTTTTATGACAGACTATACTATGACGTTTTTTGTGATTTTTATGCCTCACTATAGTATTTTGTTTCATGCCTTACTGCACCATGACATTTTTTGAAATTTTTATGGCTTACTAAAATATAAAATTTTTGCCATTTTTATGCCTTACTATACTATGACGTTTTTTGACCTATTTTTGCATTATTATGATATGACGTTTTTTGACATTTTTATGCCTTCCTATACAATGGCTTTTTATGCCTTACTGTACTATTACGTTTCTTGAAATTTTCATGGCTTACTAAAATATAACTTTTTTGCCATTTTTATGCTATGTCGTTTTGCACCTATTCCTGCCTCACTATACTATGACGTTTTTGAGATTTTTAGGACTCACTATAGTATTTCGTTTTATGCCTTACTGTTCTATGTCATTTTTTGACCTATTTTTGCATTATTATGCTATGACGTTTTTTTTCCATTTTTATGCCTTACTATACTATGACATTTTTTGTGATTTTTATGATAGACTATACTATGACGTTTTTTGTGATTGTTATGCCTCACTATAGTATTTTGTTTTATGCCTTACTGCACCATGAAGTTTCTTGAAATTTTTATGGCTTACTAAAATATAACTTTTTTTCCATTTTTATGCCTTACTATATACTATGACGTTTTTTGTGATTTTTATGACAGACTATACTATGACGTTTTTTGTGATTTTTATGCCTCACTATAGTATTTCGTTTCATGCCTTACTGCGCCATGAGGTTTCTTGAAATTTTTATGGCTTACTAAAATATAACATTTTTGCCATTTTTATGCCTTACTATACTATGTCATTTTTTGACCTATTTTTGCATTATTATG
>NW_019525023.1:1321789-1385655 GCF_002814215.2 Seriola lalandi dorsalis
GTCAAAGTATAGTAAGGCAGGAATAGGTGAAAAACAACATAGTATAGTAAGGCATAAAAATAGCAAAAAAGTTATATTTTAGTAAAGAATAAAAATTTCAAGAAATGCCATAGTACAGCCTAAAACTTCATAGTATACTGAGGTATGAAAACCACTAAACATCTCATAGTATAGTAAGGCAAGAATAGGTAAAAAAAAGTCATGTTCTTTTCACATTTTCATGCCTTACTATTTTATGACATTTTATGCCTTACTGCACCATGACGTTTCTTGAAATTTTCATGGCTTACTAAAATATAACTTTTCTGTCATTTTATGCCTTACTATACTATGTCGTTTTGCTCCTATTCCTGCCTTACTATACTATGACTTTTTTTGAGATTTTTATGTCTTCCTGTACAATGAAGTTTTATGCCTTACTTTTCTATCACATTTCTTGAAATTTATATGGCTTACTAAAATATAACATTTTTGCCATTTTTATGCCTTACTATACTATGTCATTTTTTGACCTATTTTTGCATTATTATGCTATGACGTTTTTTGACATTTTTATGCCTTCCTATACAATGGCTTTTTATGCCTTACTGTACTATTACGTTTCTTGAAATTTTCATGTCTTACTAAAATATAACTTTTTTACCATTTTAATGTCGTACTATACTATGACGTTTTTTGACATTTTTATGCCTTAGTATACTATGACGTTTTTATGCGTAACTTTACTCAATAAAACTTGGTTTATATGATCTACAGTGGGTGAGTGGTTAGAGCTATTGCCCCACACCGAGAAGGTTGTGAGTTCAAACCCTGGTCAGGGAAAATCACTTTGTGTGTTTTGTGTATAAGACATAAAAATCTCAAAAAACGTCATAGTATAGTAAGGCAGGAATAGGTGCAAAACGACATAGTACAGTAAGGCATAAAAATGGCTAAAAAGTTATATTTTAGTAAGCCATAAAAATCACAAAAAACGTCATGGTATAGTCTGTCATAAAAATCACAAAAAACGTCATAGTATAGTAAGGCATAAAAATGGAAAAAAAGTTATATTTTAGTAAGCCATAAAAATTTCAAGAAACGTCATGGTGCAGTAAGGCATAAAACTTCATTGTACAGGAAGACATAAAAATCACAAAAAACGTCATTTTTTGTGATTTTTATGACAGACTATACTATGACTTTTTTTGTGATTTTTATGCCACACTATACTATTTCGTTTCATGCCTTACTGCACCATGACGCTTCTTGAAATTTTTATGGCTTACTAAAATATAACTTTTTAGCCATTTTTATGCCTTACTATACTATGACGTTTTTTGTGATTTTTATGACAGACTATATACTATGACGTTTTTTGTGATTTTTATGCCTCACTATAGTATTTCGTTTCATGCCTTACTGCACCATGACGTTTCTTGAAATTTTTATGGCTTACTAAAATATAACTTTTTAGCCATTTTTATGCCTTACTATACTATGTCGTTTTGCACCTATTCCTGCCTTACTATACTATGACGTTTTTTGAGATTTTTATGTCTTCCTATACAATGAAGTTTTATGCCTTACTGTACTATTACGTTTCTTGAAATTTTCATGGCTTACTAAAATATAACACTTTTGCCATTTTTATGCCTTACTATACTATGACGTTTTTTGTGATTTTTATGACAGACTATACTATGACGTTTTTTGTGATTTTTATGCCTCACTATAGTATTTTGTTTTATGCCTTACTGCACCATGACGTTTCTTTAAATTTCTATGGCTTATTAAAATATAACTTTTTAGCCATTTTTATGCCTTACTATACTATGTTGTTTTCTGACCTATTTTTGCCTTATTATGCCATGACGTTTTTTGACATTTTTATGCCTTAGTATACTATGATGTTTTTATGCATAACTTTACTCAATAAAACTTGGTTTATATGATCTACAGTGGGTGAGTGGTAAGAGCTTTTGCCCCACACCGAGAAGGTTGTGAGTTCAAACCCTGGTCAGGGAAAATCCCTTTGTGTATTTTCAAGCTTTTTATGCCTTGGTTTAGTATGACTTTTTTTTACCTATTCTTGCCTTACTATACTATGAGATGTTTAGTGGTTTTCATACCTCAGTATACTATGAAGTTTTAGGCTGTACTATGGCATTTCTTGAAATTTTTATTCTTTACTAAAATATAACTTTTTTGCTATTTTTATGCCTTACTATACTATGTTGTTTTTCACCTATTCCTGCCTTACTATACTTTGACATTTTTTGAGATTTTTATGCCTTCCTATACAATGAAGTTTTATGCCTCACTGTTCTATCACATTTCTTGAAATTTATATGGCTAACTTTTTTGCTATTTTTATGCCTTACTATACTATGTTGTTTTCTGACCTATTCTTGCCTTATTATACTATGACGTTTTTTGAAATTTTTATGCCTTCATCCTTTTAAGCCTTACTATACTATGACGATTTTTTACCTTTTTGTGCATCAAGTTACTATGACCTTTTTTTTCACATTTTCATGCCTTAGTATGCAATGAAGTTTTATGCCTTACTGTACTATTACATTTCTTGAAATTTTTATAGCTTACTAAAATATAACTTTTTTGACATTTTTATGCTTTCCTATACAATGATCCTTTATGCCTTAGTGTACTTTTACTTTTTTTGAGATTTTTATGTCTTACTATACTATGACGTTTTTATGCCTTCCGACACTCTCATGATTTTATACCTAAATAAACATATATTTATGTGACCCACAGTGGTTGAATGGTTAGTGCCTGTGCCCCACACTGAGAAGGTTGTGAGTTCCAACCCTGGTCAGGGACATTCCTCTGTCCATTTTGAAGTTTTCATGCCTTATTTTTTTTACCTATTCATGCTTTACTATACTATGAAGATTTTTGACCTTTTTGTGCCTTACTATACTATGATGCTCTTTTCACATTTTCATGCCTTACTATTTTATGACATTTTATGCCTTACTGTACTATGATGTGTTTTGTGATTTTTATGCCTTCCTCTACAATGACGTTTTATGCTTTACTATACTATGTCGTTTTTTACCTATTCTTGCCTTACTATATGTTTTTATGTCCAACTTTACTATGATTTTTTTTCCAAATTTCTATGCCTTACTATGCTATGATATTTTATGCCTTTCAATATTATGACGTTTATGGACATTATTGTCCCTTATTATACTATGACGTTTTATGCCTTACTATACTATGATGTTCTTTGACATCTTTATGCATTACTATACTATGAATTTTTGTTTGCCTTCCTATACTTGTCCACTTTGATACGTTTTAAGTCACAGTGCCTTAGTTTACTATGACAATTTTTTGAAATTTTAATGCCTTACTATCCTATGATATTTTTATGACTTACCAAGCTTTTTATGCCTTAGTATTGTGTCATTGCTGTGGCATTGCGTGTCCATAAATTTTTGGGATGGAGCTTTTTAAGGGGCACTGAACAGAAGGGTGCATTTGTTTTGCTGTTGAGTTCTCCAGCATTGCTTATTTGCCTTTAATGTCTCAGGTTAATGCACCATTTCAGTCTCAGTCTGTGTGGAGATCCCTTGAATTGGCTGACTGACTAAACAGATGGAACAGAAAGCTGCAAATCAGAGGAAATCTGTGGCTGACTCTATAGTCAGTGATCTCACCTACGTTTAGGTCACATCACAAAAGACAAGTTATCTGAAGAAAAGGCCAGTTGGTTGTTTTCTGTCCTTTATTTTTACAAAGATCAATAACCTGCAAGACTTGCTTGACTTGATCCATTACCACCTCTTCCTCTTGTACTCCTGAGCCGGTTGCTCTCACTGAGAGTTTGAAAAGCAAACTGTACCTTTGTTTTCAGCTCAAGGACATTTTCTGCATTTCGATGTTCCACAGTAGCAAAGTCACATCTACAACACAAAGACATCTTTGCAAATGCAGTAAGGGCTGTGCATCCCTATGATAAGTACATACACTTTTCACTCGTCAGGGGTATTTGTGTTACTCCAGTACAACAGGGTGCGGATATCGTCTGTTCTGAATGGCTGCCCGGGGAATGCAGGAAGTCAATTGTTTCAACAATCTTATTATGTTCTCCTGTGAAACATTTGTCTTCATGTGGTGAAGCCTTTTTGTAACATCACTTGATCTGAATGAAACCTCATTGGCCTCACAGCCTCACCTTTGGACTTGCTTAGATCAACGACGTCCTTCTGGTCTTGACCTACAGAGGTGGATAACTGCAGAGGAGCAACTATAAATTGCCTCATGTGTGCAGCACTAACTTGTTTATATCTGTTTGGCCTTCAGTGGTGTTTGGGAACAAGACAGCAATGTGTGTGTGCATTTGTGTATATTTGTGTGCTGCAGGGGTGGGGTATTGGGGTCACTGTGCAATTTAGCGAGACGCCAACTGCAGCTTGCAAAAAAAAAAGAGAGAGAAAACAAAATGAAGGCGGCGAGTGCCGTCTCAGCAATTTCCCATTGCTATGCTTTACATTTTTGCCAAAACAGGAGAGCAGAGGATGTCAACAACACTGACAGTTGTTATGTTGACAGATTCACAAGAGAAAACTATAAAAGAAGGGAAGGTAGCTCTACATCTTATCATGCAGCATAACAGCCCTGTCACATTTACAATATAGAGGAGTCCAGAATGTAATAGAGTGCTGTGTTTGCAAAGAGGACACAGTGGCACTCGCATATTGCTTCTCATCATAGTGGTGCATTGCTGAGCAATTAAAAAGCCATCAACTGACTCTCATCTAATTACCTACAGTGTCATCTAACCTTGTTGTTGATATTAAATGAAGTACTTGTCTGTAAAATGAGGTGAATGGAGTAAAAGCATATTCTCAATATGCTTTATGCCACAGACTGGACCAGGACCATATGCTGCTCTTTATTACATTGCAGCCATTACTGTGATACAAATTAACGTTCAAAGAAAGAAAGAGGAAATTACCATGTTTGCCGCACAGAACGTATTAAAGTGACTTTTCCAGTGACACATGGCAGTAATGGAGAGTAAAGTTGGAAGGGGATGCATTTGGTCAGTGATGCATAACACAGGCATTAGTATGGCTAATAATTATATTATCTGCAGCAATAAAATCCGACAATTAGATAAGTAAATTGTTTTTGTAATTGACCTTTGTAATATAATATTAAGTTATTATCCAAACCTATATACCAACTTCATCCCAAGAGTCATTGCTTTCAAAATTAGTCATTTTTGTCTGAGTTGTTGACTGAAATAGATAAATGAGAATTGTGAAAATGGTTACATTTTAGGTTTGATCAAAGATGACAAAAGCAAACCAGTCACTAAAACTGTTATCATTCACCTGACTGTTGATCCAAGAGGGAGTTGAGTTATTGTGACTTTTTTTGTTTTTCGTAATAATGGCTAAGGTGAAACAGAAATGTTGTGAGTTATGATAAACATCTACTGATTTTGAGAACTGAAAAGTTATCATCTCGACAGGAGGGAAAAAGGTGGGTATTACATTTATTAGCATGAGTAATACATTTTATATTCATCAGAGATTTTAAAACAAACATTACTATGCTTTGGATTTTTCAGCAAATGTCAGAACTGGTTCGACTGCTTTTTAGAGCAGGACAGAGCCACTGAGCTCTTCCGCAGCCCTCAAAATTAATTTGTTATGAGTTGGACTTCAAAGATCACTGGCTGCACAGCACACTGTTGCTGTACATGCCACCATCACAGGTGTCTCTGTCATTGGTTAACTCGATTTTTATGTGAAATGATACCCTTGTTACCAGCTGTGAGACAAATCTGTGCTCGTTTGTTGGATTTAATAAAATTCTAGTGTTGTGTGTAGATTTATGAATACTCTCTGCACACAGGAAGTGATTAATCACTGCATGGCCTGTAACACAAAATCACATTTTAAACAGAAGCAAAAGAACTCTCTGTCCAAAGAGAGTTGGACCCTTTCTCAACTGGCCAATGAGGTTACTTAAGTTTATGTTTAGGGGGCTGCACTCTACACTCATTTCCCAACACTATACAGAAACTGCAGTGCTGTGGTTCTTTACCCAAGTTCAATGCACTCTCTCAAGATTTTTTCCTCCCTCTGATGAGACCGTATTACTCCTCTTTATGTCACCACCTTTCAAAGTCCCAGTGCTCTTATCAGAGGCAGAGTGCTGATGGAGCAGCTGGGCTCCTCACTGCTGTTGGGCAGCAGAATTAGTTTGGTTCCACTGAATAATGAAGTAGAATGTGTACCCAGTGTTCTAATTAAAACCCATGGTCATTCATCTATCTAATTGATACAATGCCTTGCAGTATAATTTTGTCCCAAATGTACCATTCCAGTCTGTGTTCTCTGGTCCATGAGGCTCTGCTGAGCAGAACGGCTCCGTGCCAAACATACATGGGACGAGGCAACAGCGACTTCTCATCACTCTTCCCACTCCCAAAAGCATGTGTATGTACACACACAAACAATACACACACACACACCACACACACACACACACACACACACACACACACACACACAAATCACAAAATCTGCCACCACCATCTTAGTTATTAGACACACAAAGATTTCATAATGTGAAGCTGACTGTTCACTAAAACCTCTCCCCAAAAGGTGATTGTCCATTCATAGTTTGAATTTCAGTACTTGTCGAAGTGGTATTTGCTGAAAACATCAGGCAAAGGTAAAGTCTTTCTCTAGCCTTTTCTAAACCAAAAATACACAAGATGAAAATGTTAGCATGACTGACTACCTACATTAGTAACCCTATGCAACTTCCAAAGCCACTCATATAGCATACCAGTAGCTTCCTTACTTTGCTTTGTAGGATGACAAAAATGACCTGTTCAGGACTGGAACATCAACCGTGCAGGGGTCAAGATGCTACAGATTTTATTAACATTGGGGGCCCTGTTTCGCTCTTTATTTGGTTTAAGGAAGTTTACACTCCAGCAACTCCAGCCAAAGTCATTATCTGCAACAGCATTATGTTAGCCAAATGGTTAGTTCTCCTGCTCAAAGCCTGTCTTGACAGTTAAACACTGTTGGAGAATATAAAGTAAAACCATGAGCTCTGTGTACATTTTTCTACAGTAAGCATTCAAACTACTCAGTTATGTTAGAACAAATACGGTTGTAATTACATTTCGGTTTATGATACTGTATTAGAGCTAACAAGCTGTACACTGCAATACAAGCACATTAACTACGCTTTCATTTCTGCTGCTTTCTCTTATTTTAAAAAGTCAGGCAGAAAAGCAAGTCAGTCAGAGGTTTTCAACCAATTTACCTAGCTAACGTTAATTAGCTAGTACAGCTGATGACATCAGCCAGCTGGAGTTGTCATTTCAACAAAATCGATGGTCTTCGGCTAGAAATGAGAAGCCTGCTTTTGTTTACTTTTGTGTCTTTCGAGTGTTTAAAAATTTGTTTCAAATGTGGTGTACTTAATCTGCCACTGTTTCCTAATAACATCAATTTTGCATCAAACACAGTCCTGTTCACGCACAAGTCATCTGACACCATCATTATAATATTAGAAACAATGTGTATTAGGTGCATAAGAAGCCTGGGTTATGGTTTGCATGGATTAATACACAGGAAGATTATTTTATTTCTTTTGCACAACAAACAATTTCTTTTGTGTACAGTATGTTACATTTGACAAAATGGAGAAACTAACACCACCTACTGCTGTTTGGTCCTGCTGTCAAGGCCACAGAAAAATACGAATTGTGACACATTTTCAGCACCATGGTGACAAGCCGGATGCTTGACTGGAGGAAGCAAATCTAAAAATAATTAAATATATAAAAAATATCAGTGGGATATTATGTGGAAATATTCTGTGAATACAAATATGTAAGTTGTACAGTATAATTTACATATTTACAGACGCAGCATATGTTCATGCACTTGCAAACTCTGATCTTGGACGTCATGCGGCTACCTGCCCTCTCTGATAAAATGAAAACTCTTGGGAGTCCTTTTTATGAATTATATATATATATATATATTCATAACATGGAGATTATGTTTTTTATAACATATAATTTTGAGATAAGGATGTGGTGACCTTAAGTGACCTTTTGTGTCCATGCTGTAATCAATGATTCAGGATTATTCCGGTGCCTTTCAAAGTTTGTTTTGCTCATTTTTGGTCTTTTTCTTTATTCACGATTTCATTTCTCTCCTTACAGTAAATCAAGAGGAAATGTATCAGAGACAGCTTAAATGTATCCTCTCTCGCACCAGTAAGCACAGCAACAGGGAGTGTTCATACCCCATACAGTACACATCTTTGGTCTAATAAGAGAGCACATCAAGGTTGCGCATGCTTCAATTAGACCTAATATATTTCTCGTGGGGAACTGACATATGTGATAATGTTGTACTGCCGTCACAGTGAGATTTTTTTTTTCTGCGAAAATTAAAATGTCAGTCCAGCAATATTAAAACAGTTTGCTATAGTTTGAGATAAATTAACAAGTGAAGCCAGAAATGAGAGAAGCACTTCAAGCATCACCGGCAGTGACTGTCAATGTGAGGCCAACATTGTGGATAATTGGGTTTATTTACGGAAAGCTCTTGTTTTCTGCTCTTTCTACTACACTAAAATAAAGCTCAAGTTGGATCAAGGTCCCTTCCTTGTTCATTTGAGGCAATAATAATGAATGAATGCTAGGTATGCCATACTTTATGTAAAATAATAAAGCAAAACAGAAGTACATGCAGTGACAGCTGTTAGGCATTAAGTGCCTATTTATGGCAAACCTTAGAGCTCCAGAAGGACTTACTTGCATCCATTTTTTTTTTTTTTACCAGACTGGAATCTGTCCTTTGATTATAATGATGGGCCTGCTATATATGAGCTCCATTAGTACACAACTTAACCTGGTTGTATTATGTTTCTATACAAAGTATATACAACACTTGTTCCACATTCAAAATAATATAATGAGATGCAAGAAGTGTAATAATACCATTACCTGTCTGAGATAGTGCTGCCTTTTATGGCTTAAAAATTGCACAGAAAACCATTGGAGCAGGCTCAAATGTCATCACAGAGACTTAACTATTTTCCCTGAGGGACGCCATGTGTCTGTTTCCTAAGCAATGGAGCAACCGGGCCATACTTCCCCCACTATTACATTAGTAGGAATAAACTTTGAAAGTTCTCACTTCAGCTGCTGTAGTCATGGTAGCAATACAGCTTGATCTTTGTACTCACTACATTGATGAACTTTTTTAAAAATTGCAGCCACATACTGAATGATATGGTAACAATGAAAACTAATGATAATAATAATAAAGATGAAAGTAGTCGTTAGATGCCTAATGAAAGTTGGCATAAGGTTTGATTTGCTGGTTGTTCATTTACCATGCACTTATACTTATGAAGAGTAAGTGTTATAAAAGTTTCCAGAATCAGATTAAAGTGTGACTGCTCCTGCTTGTTTGATTCATCAGGCCAGCACAACCAGCAGCTCGTCTTTTAGTGGTCAATAAGGCATACTTTGTGGGCATCAGCCAGACCAATTTATTTGTAATTACTTGCTCAGCCATGCTTACATCAAATGGGGCAGCTGCTACTTGGATAGATTTTAAATATCAGTTGAAATTCCAGGAATGCTTTTTGCGATTATTGACACGCAGGCACATGTCAATAAGAATATTCAGCATGTTGCAAATAACATCTGTCAGTCATTTCAGGCTTTCCGGCATTGCTGTCGTATTGCCTACAGATATCTCCTGGTAAGCGTGTTTAATTCCACTGTACAAACACTCAAATGTGTTCAATTACCCATGATGCACATCTCATCTCGTTCATCTTTTAAATGTCACTGTATTATAAGCAATGCTCATGTTGATGTGTACTCATAAATCATTTGTAGCCAGAGGTGGCCTAAAAGCTAGCATGCTGCTTTGGGGTTAGGTAGAAACTCATCCATAATTTCCCAGGATGCAGGGTGAGGGGTGTGGGCAGGGGAGGTTGCTCCTGCTAAAATGCCCCACGCTACAGGGGGCACATGTTTACTGACAGCCCCTCAGAGGCTGAGAACAATCACCTGCTACTACACGTTCCTTTAGGGGCCGTGCTGTTACATTAATGCATGGAGCTTCATCTCATTATTCATAGCTGCTTGACTGCAGGGGAAAACTGTTGGGATGGAGCCACTACAGTAGCAAATGGATACTGGGTCATCTTTAGCATTCCAGGTGGTATCAAGCCAAAGGGAACATGGCCCACAGAGAGAGCACTGTAGCTCTGTGTCATGCAAAATGGAAAGCATGTATAAATTTAGCCTAAAATGTACTGATTACAATATAATGAATATGCTCGGGTTTAATGCGCTTACCTTGTGCGTTTGCTTTTATTTTGACTGAGAGAAACTGGCTGGCAATGAAAATAGTCATGCATGACAGCAACACTGAATATGAATTTAAAAAAAAAACATAGATCAATAAATAAATGCAATTCAGGACCTCAAGGACACCAATTTGAAAAGCATTGCAGGTCAATAGTTAGTTACTTTCTCAAATAGTCTTGAAATTCAAATAAAAGCATTGATACATGTCAGTCCGTTCTTATAAAGTAGTAGAAGTAGTTCTTCTGCCTTAAGATGCACATTAGGGTAGCCAATAAACAGTGATTGGCAGTACAACTTTAGCTTAGTCTGTAACAAGTAGTGTATGTGGTAAAAATTTGAAATTCAATAATTACATTCATATTCATACATATTGTAACTAACTCCAAGGTGGTTAGATTCAGGTATCAACTGTTTCCTTGTTTGTGTGTGAACCCCACACTTTCAATGAGAGGACAGCACACGTAGTGCTGTTCATGGTCAGAAAATTCCTCCAAAACATAGCCTTGATGCTTGTTAATGTTTCGTTCAATTACAATTTCTCCATACAAAGTACGTGAGGATGTTTTTGACGATTTTGACACATTACAGTAGGAAAAAAAAAAAAACTGTGCAAAATAATAAAATGAATGATGGCTGAATTCCATTTAGCTTTCTTCAGTTTCAGGGTCCTGGTATTGTGCATGCTGGTTTACTGTCACACTTTCATGAGTAATTCACGCAGTGTTGGCAGAATGAGAGAGTTGGAAATTCTGACTTAAATCTTGTTAATCTTGTAGTCATGCCAGATAAACAGCCGAATTAGCCACATTTGTTGTGTTATGTATTTGTAGCAGTTCATTACCAAGTGAAACCAGATACAAATAAACAGTGTACAGACAGGGGACAAATTAAAGGGAAAAACCAGAATAAATTATAGGAAAAACATAGAAAGTTATAACAGTCTGGGTCCGTGTATCTTGGTTGTAAGCAGTTTGGAGAGCATGGAGATAGAAAGCAAAGGCATAGAATTCACGTCCACACAAGCGTCCACTCTTCAACCCTACCATACACAGTTGGACGGCTCTATGTTATCATACATGAACAAAACAGAAGTTCTCCACTTAACGGTTGAGGTGCAAAAAGAAACAGGAGCTCATTAATATGCATCCACTCATCTGTTCACCTAACTTAAAGAAAACAAAAAGCGCGGCCTGATGACGTTGTGCCTCTTGTGTCTAGGCAAAATAATATGGTTTCAAGGCATATTGCACAATTTTGACTGTTACAAATTGCAGATGCCTCCACACAGGACACGAGGTGTCACAGAGTGGTTTGATGATGAGTATGAAAATTATGTGAATCCCAGTTGAACACCTATGGGAGATTTTGGACCGACATGTTCGACAGCGCTCTCCTACACCATCATCAAAGCAACAAGTTAGGGAATAGCTTTTGGAAAAATGGTGTTCATCCCTCCAGTAGAGTTCAGAGATGTGTACAATCAGTGCTAAGTTGGATTCTGTTCTAGTGGCACACAGTGGCCCAACACCTCACTCAGACACTTAATGTTGGTTTTTTCCTTAAAGTAGTCACCCATCTGTAGCTTCTGTAAAATTAGTTGAATGGGTTATATTCGCGCATTAGTGTTAATATGGGATTTTGTTTGGATGTAACTGCCAGAGGCGGTGCTTTTACAGCTACTGTGCCAACAGTTTGTTGACATGTCTGTAGTTACTTTTACCAAGTGGGAGCTATCATCGCTGTCGGGAATTCCTGACATCTCTGACTCATAAAGTCTGAACAGTTTTTCCCACTCAGCCTCTGGAAATTAGAGTTTAAATGACATGACATGAAAGTGGCATTGCTGCAATACTTGAATAGAACTGAGTCATTGTTAATGCCATTAGCAACATATGTGCTGTTCCTACTCTGACAAGTCAAAATGTCTGCTGTGAAAAAAAAGGCCTACTGCTGAGTAATTTCTTTTCCCACTGAGAAATATGTAATGAGCAATGGGACTTAACTTTTCAATGTATTCAACGCTGCTAATAAATATCCATCCTCTTCCTTAAACCACACACATTTGGACAGTGCTGTGGCTGAGTGACAGACTGCTGCCTCCCTCCCCCGTGTGTCCTGAAAGAGTTCTTTCTTTGCAACTTCAAAGTGGAAACTATGCAAAATAAGCTTAAAAGAACAAAAAAAGAAACAGAGGCGTAGAGAATCGGGTTAAATATAACGTCCGTACCCTCGAACTTCAGCTTCATTGATATTATACGAGTTGAGTGAGGACTTCAAAGGGAGGCTGGGTCCGATCGATGGGACAGATTCCAGGGTATTATGTTGACTCTTGCAGCTGCCATCAACAACCTAAAAAGGTAGAGAGGAATGAAGCTTCCTTTCTTGCCTCTCTTACTACAGAATATCAGACTTTTCATTCCTCACCTCTCGCTTCAACCTCCATTGTCATTTTAAAGTTCCTTTATCTTTTATCTGAGATGGTAACAGGAGCCTAAAGAATCACTACATATACAGTATACTTGCGTGGTGTAGCCATTGTTGTCTTTCTAAACCCAAATCGAAAATGAGCCTTAAGCGCTATTTGCAAACACAGAGGTGGCTTTCACCCCTCTTGTGGGTAGAATTTAAAATATTCATAACTTATACACAGTACTTTCGACTGAGCGAGAGGAAGGCATGGAAACTGCATAATGGTTTCTAGCTTCCTGAAAAGACAGTGTGAAATAGAAAAAGCGACTCCTTGTCCTGAAATGATATTTATAAATCACAGCAGCATGTTGGCAGAAAATTCCAAGAATGGATTGAATCAATCCACAAGCTCTGCAAACGAAACATCCTCCACACACAGGACATGGCTTATGTTCAAGGCAGCCATCAGCAGGGTACAATGTGATTATGTTCTTTAGAAAGTCTCGGTATAGTTTTGTTTTGTTTGGGTTTCCTTGCTGTTTACCTGCTTGTGGTTTCATCTGAAGTTAAAGTTTTGGTTCTTGGAATTCAAGATGAGGTAGTAAAACAAAGACATTCTCTTGGTTGTATTTAACAAGAAAAAAAAAAACTTTTTTATAAATCAGGTAATATCTTACAATTTCCAGTCTTTAGACATTGTTTTGTGTTACTGGAAGTGTAAGCAAACAAATGTGCCTGCTGTTGCGTGATATTACAAACACGATGTTTTCCTATACACTTCACAAAGAAACACTCAAGGACACACTGCACTCACTAGCCAGTCAGAAAATCCCAGTGCAACCTTCAAGGGAGGGTTTCTGACAGGTTTATTGGGGGACCTGGATGTGAGCCCAAGGGTTCCTAAGAACTGCTTAATACAAGATTGTTAGAAAATGCGGATGAACTCTTTGACGCCAAGTGCGGAGCCAAGAAATGCCAGGCCCTCAGAGATAAGAACGGAGCCGTGTTACAGAGGTGAATATTTTATCACATCATATCAAGATAATTCTTTTTATCTGTCTCACTTTTTCTTTTCTTTTTTTTACCTGTGGGGCAGAATCCATTTAGGAAGTGTACTCCCTCAAAATCTTCTTCATGCCATCAAAGTCTGGGCCAATGGTTAAGCTTGGCACAAAGTACATCTTCCTGCCAAGGTATTGAGCACTTTCTTCTGTCTTTTTTTGTCATTGTTCTGTCTCTAATAGTCTGAATGCTCCGCCTCTTGTCCCTTGGATTTTTAAGTGCCTTGAAGGACCATTTCAGTGCCCAGTATACTGTAGGCCAGATGTGCAGTTTAAGGTACTTAAGCAATTAAAAGACGTGAGAGGATGGCACATATTTACCTTAAAAATAGAATGTGTTAAGCATGTATAATTGGCCCCGTGCTAGGCTGGCTGCTTAAATATGCAATGGTTATACTAATGAACGTCACCACAAGAGAATTACGGTGAGGTGTAATGGAAAGCCTCCGGCAGTCTATTCTCCCACTTATTAATATATGTGATCAGGGTATTGAGCTAAATATGGTTCTACTTTGCCCTGAGAAAAAAAAAAAAAAACACACAATACCTTAAAAATTACATTTAACACGATTCTTGGTTCACAATCTATTCTCAAGTTGCTGCCTTATTGAGTTTCAAAAAGAGGTTAATTAATTTATGACCTACTATGTGTTAAAACAGGTGAACTGTATAAGGAACAAAGGGCCAACTCCAGCCATACACATGGCATTTGTTGTTGGTCTGATCCCTTCTTTCTTCAGCCATTTTCCTGCTTTACAATTGAGGCACCACCTTGTTACCTTTAAATAGGCTCCATTGCTGGATACCCAGAGTCCTGATAAAGTGCAAGTGCTGACAGGTAATTTTGGATGAGAAAGTGAGTTGCAGATAGAAGATATTCAGATTCCCTCTAAGCTGCAATAGATTTTTTTTTATTGCTGTTTTACCAAGTGTCTACTAAACCAGTGAAGAAATGTAACTACATCTAAGTATATTTTTACTACTTAAGTATTTCTAGTTTACTTTCTCCCACTACATTTCAGAATATTTGTTTTTCTTCTTTCCTACCCCATTAATCATGAACTTAAATGTATAATGTCAAATAAGTAGTAAAATACTACTTACACATTGATGCAGCCCTGCTAATGTTAGAAGTTTAACTTAAGTAGAAGTTTGGACACAGAACTTCTACATATGAGTATTTTTGCATAGTCTTAAGGTAATTCTAGTTCTTTTCCACCACTACAGTGAACAAAGCCAAATTTGCCTCCACCCATGTAGCCCCCACAAGATGTATTGATAGAAGTTGTTGTGCTGAATGTGTAAATGTAGAGAACAATACACTACTACTATAAAAGTGGCTGAGAGGATGAAAATAAATTAAATCTCCTCAGTTAAATTTCCTTCTCATTAAATGACTGATATTTCAGAACGAGCAAATGTTTAGTTGGCTTTTTTAGGGCCTCTGTGGCTATGGAGCACTGAGCAGCAGCTGCCTCGACTCAAGGAAGGAGACTCAAGGAAGATTGTATGGAAGCGTGCCATTCATTTAAATCAGCCTGTTTGTTTTACACTAGTCCACCATAAAGCTGGATATAGCAAGGATTTAAACTTTATGGATCCCTGCTTTAAGGAAGGTGCAGCATTCAAGGCCATCAGTCAGTAAACCATCAATCCAGTCTGAGCTGTGGATAGTGAGACAGCTCGACAGATCAATAGCACATTCCAGTTGTGCAGCAAATCAACAAATTTTCCCAAAAGATCACGGGTGGACAATATTGTCCATGAGCTTGATACAGTGGAGGTGTCAGTGAAGGTGGACAGCCATGCAACTTCTGATGACATGTTTGCAAAAGTCAGTTGCTTTACAATATAATACTGTTTGAGTAAAGAGCAGGAGGAGACGTGAATACTGCTGGAGGAAGACTTTAATGCTGCTGTACAGCCACAGCAAGAGCAGGTAGTGTGTTGTGCTCTAATCCACTTCCACAGAGGAGTTTGGAAAGACTCACGAGCAGGCAGGTAAGAGCTTTGGATTACTGCGCAGAATATGGTAAGCTATTTAAAAATATAAACGATCCCTTTAAAGAGGAAAAAGCACACATCAGCAGTAACCAATGGGCTTAGTCTATTTTTATCATATTATCGTAAAAGTAGGAGGGCTACGATTAATGTCTTTTCAGGGTGGAAGAAACATGTGTCTTAAAAATGGATATATATCGGATACAAGGTGGAGAGGCCATCAAATATTCAGGTGTGATAGTCTTCCAGGAAGCTGTTGAAATTACATTTTCCAATTCATCTGTCTCTTTCTTCGCATGTTCTGTAAGTTAGAAGTATCACGCTTGTTAATCAGGTCATGTTTTTTTTTTCTTTTGCCTGCTCAGCCAGTTATAAAAGAAAAGTGATCCAATATGTGAAAAAGCGACTTAATGAACCTTTTCTGTGCACAGTCCAGAAGACTGGGATGTAGATTACAGTAATGAATAAGAAGATAGAGCTTGCTTTGAAATGAACGTCACCAAAATGCAGATGATGTCTTGAAAGCTGTTAAAGTGAGTTAAATTTATCACGGTCTATTACAGCATGTACAAGCTTTCATGATCAAGGCAATAACCCCTTTTTTTCCAAACAACTACACAGCATGGGGCTTGAGCACACTGGTGGGAGTGGACATGTATTGGGCTTGATTTATCAAGCAGTGTAGACATTTCAGGGAGCTCTGCAGTAATATTATGTAGATATCTAGAGCCTGAGCCATCTCTGCATGATTTAAGTTTTTGCTCAGCTTTACATTTCTATCCTTTCAGTGTCAATTTCACATGCATCATGATATGCTTGCGCTGATGTTTTGAAATTTTGATATCTATCAGGGGGGGATACAGTATATCACTGCATGTTCTTGCTGCAGTTGTGGCCTGATCAATCTTCCCTCTCGTTTTTAGTGGGAGTTGTTCGAGGTGAAGGTTCCCTTTCTGTGAGAGGTATCAGTAGTCTGTTCAAATCTGTGGTGTCCGTTATGGAGTTCACCTTCTCGCTTTGCAGGTTTTAAACAGTGCCATTTTAGTAGTCTTTAGTGTCTAGCCATGTTTCCATTAATGTGAAATTTGACATTCCAAACAAAGAATTGAAACGTGAATTTCAAAAAAAAAAGTCACAAAAAGTATGAGGTGGTTTTTCAGGCCATTCGACAAAGCAATATTTCACTTAAGTGAAATGAAACACTTTCCACATGTAAGTCACATGACATTCAAAAATATTGCAAACTAGCACCTAAAAAACCCGATACGTGGCCACTGCCAGATATAAGGGGTTTGCCTTTCCGTCATTACATGCACAACATGCCAATGCCCAATTTGATTAAATACTGCAGCAGCTATTGTGCGAGAGGAGAAAACGCAGCTTTATTTGCATAACATCACTCACAGAACATTCGAAATTGTGTTTTGTGAACTTTTCTTTGAATGGCTGTCAACAACGCCACCTGGGGGAATTTCACCCCCAGGAAATTACAAGATGGGGGGGGGTTCTACCTGCTCACACAATAACAAAAAGGGCACAGGTTTGAGAACACCGAGACAAGAGACGTGATTCCAAAAAATAGATACTGATTATTCATAATGATTGCTTTAAAATGACAAAGAATCAATTGTGAAAAATGGTTAACCCTGCAACCAATTCACTTTAGTCAACTACAGTATTGCACAACACCCTATAAGTTCTATCATTTGCCACTGAATGCAAAAGGCGACAGCAGCAGGACTGTGGACTTACCACGGTTGAGGGAACTAGTTGAAGGGGAGGGGTCCTGACGCTACACACCACACATGAATACCACACACCATCCAAATGACACCCAAAGTGCTGTACAGTAAACGGTGAGTGACGGGACACCACCACCAGGGGAACCAGCCACCATCGGCCCCACAGCTCCTGTCCAGCGAAAGAAACAGCATGCAGTTAGCACAGCTAGAAAGTGTGTGTGGCGGGAGCAGACACTGAAGCTCAGGGCACTCCTGTGTTTAAACTACATTTTAAAAAAAAAAAAAAAAAGGAAAAAAGAAAATAATTAAATCAACAAAGTGAGTCTAAGGATAAACAAGTTATAATAAATGGAGAAAAAAAAGAAAAAACAATACTACACAAAATCAACACAAGTTCACAGAAAATAATTTCACAAGTTCACTTGCAGGTAAATGATCAACAAACAGGTCAGCTTAAGACTTAATAACTGGACCATATGAATTAAACCCCAAAACAAATGAACTACCAAAGGACAAAAGAAAAGAGAAAAGCGCAAGGATCCCATACTGGTACCACTGATGCCAACTAGCCATAGTACAAAGCAGAACGCCCCAAAAGGCTACGCTGCAAAGCAAGAGAGCAGGGGCGGATATAATGCCACTAGCACCCGCTATGAATGAACAACCATGCAAGGAAAGTGAAAACCAAAAGCAGACACCTGGAGACGCCAGTCACGCCGATCTACAGCCACACCAAACTACAGCCACGCCAGCCAGCGTAGAGCAGACTCAGGAAGAAGGCGGAGCGCACATCAGAGCACGACTCACCTGCCTGGATATAGTGCGTAACGGCACCGCCCAGTCATTAGCGCACCGGTGGATGACTGAACTCAGTGCGACTCGGAAGAGAGGGAAAAATACCCTCATCCGCCACATGTGGTTCCTGCGACTTTCATTTATCTGTAGTCAGATGTTCTGACAAGCACCTTTTTTCACCAGTGTATGAAGTCCTACATCCATCCCATAAGAATGCTGGGGGCTGGATGAACTACTGTTATGATTTACTTAAAGCAGTGCATTTAATTAAGTCGAGACTCAGACTAGAGGAGCAAGTTGTTGCAAAGGCCCTTTGGCCGAACCAAATATTAATTTCCTGTCTATTGGTGGGGAGTATGCACCCTATAAATAGGACTAAATAGCACATTGAAAATATATAAAAGAACAAAATCAATATAGAATAAAATTACTCAAAAAAGAGCACAAAACTCAAATCGAATTATTGCAACGATAAATAGAAAATAAAGGAGAAACATGCATAAATAGGCCTAAAGAAATCAAATAGTTTGACACTTCTTATCACCATCACCTTATTCACCATGGCCATACTCATCAATACATGAGCTGTGTAAACACCAGAGGGGGTGCACTCAAACACACACATTAGAAACTGCTACACTCTTGTTGTACTCACCTATTTGAGCCTCATGCTGCAAGTTTTGGGTCAAACTTATTGCTCTATCACTCTCGGTGCATAATATGAAAAAATCCACTCAGCCTATTTTCTCCTATTGAACTCCTCTAATAGTTTAATATTTTCATTTTTAAGCTCAGAGGATGAACACAGAAGGGTTGCAACAACAAAGGGATCGTCAGAAGCAGTGCACACATCACTTACAATGAAAAAAGTCACTGCTAGGTGATCCATGAGCATTTTAGCCAGACCCAGAATGCACCTCTTTGCTCTGCAGTAATAGTCTAAGTATGTTCAATTTAGTGTGCTCTGCAGCCTTTGCAGCAATGGTATTATAATAATTCCAACCCAAACAATAACCCATAATGTAGTCTGTTTTAATTTCGTTTTATTGATTTGTTTAAACATTTTGTTAAAGTTATGTATACAAATTAATAAAGCTTTGAAGAAGGCACAGAGGTGCAGATTAAAGTTTGTGTTGCACATTCATCATTATTAAGAAATCCTCCCTTGCTATTTATTGGTAAGTCTGTGGCATGCTGCCTTTTTGGGTTGGGGCATACAAGGTAGTTTTTTAATCAGTTATTTGGAACAACTCTGTCCAGAGTGCTGAATCTTGGCGTTCCCACTAATTTGTCTCACCTGCCAAGCTCCCTATACATACCTTGTTGTTCCAGATCCTGCTAACTGAGTCTTGGGGATGCCAATGCCGAGCCCCCGAGTTACTTAGTTTGATCAGTACCTTTGTCTGAGGCCAGTTCATTTACTATGCCCATTCTGCCAGTAGATTTTCTTGTTTACTGTTCATCGAAGAAAATAAATATAACGTTTCTGGAGGGAGAAATCGCTCATTGGGTTTTGTTCTTTGCCCTTGGGTCCAATTAGCCATCATTACAGATTTACCCCTCTTGTTTCCTTGGCTCTCATTGAAACCAATGCAATAAAAATTTTTTTTAAAAAAACACATTTTGGGGAAAAATGTTAATGCCAACACTCTAGGTAATAAAATCCAAATTAAAGCTGTATTTTACACTACTATGCTTCTCTTGAGATTCTTGCAATATTTAAGAAGTTTTATTGATTTATTTAATTCTTTTCAGATTGTGTGCTTCAAGTAGCCTATTGAAAAAAAAGGGAAGAATTACAAAACGATCATAATGTTATCAAAGTATTTGAAAACAATTCACAGTATATCTAAACAGGTAATGTACATTAACTAATCACGCTGGAAGTGTCCTTCAAAGTCATTCACAGAAGTCTGCACATGATAATGTGTTTGACATGTGGGTTAGATTATTCTGTCATGTCATACCTGCCTTGATGGTTTTGATATTGATGCTAGGCTGATTTTTTTTTTCTACTGGCTAATAATTCTATCACTTGCTTGTACTGTATCAGAGAAGGAACTCTTACACACCATAAAAATCCACAATATGTTCATTCTTTATGAAAGTTGCCATGTGTGGGGTGTTGTTCCTTTATGCTGTAATACAGTATCAAAAGCAGATGTGCCTCTTTCGATGCAGCTTTACAGCTCCCTGGAGTAACATTTTATAAGAGGTGTAGCACCTCTGAGTTTATCAAGGAATTTTACTCAAATGTCCTTTCTTGTGAGGTGCTTAAGATTTTTTATATCTCTATTCTGAAGACCTGTGGTAGTGATGACTCATCAGAAAATGGTTGCCAAAAATTTCTGAGCCTGGCCTTGCTTGCCTGACAAAATTTTTTATATGTTTATAGCACAGTGCACATCCAGGCACCTGTCCAGGTCTGGAATAAGGTTGATCCAGAGGAGACTCTGTGTGTCACATCAGCTTCAGAGCTGTTTCTGATGGCTTTGCAAAAAGGTTATTTCCACTCATGCAGCAATGGCAGACTATATTTGCCTTTTTCACCTGAGGTCTCCATAGAATCGTTGGCATATTTGCAAAATGCCCACACTAGCTGCAAGCAAAGGGCAGGCTATTACAGCCGACAATAGCCCAGCTTCCTCAAGTAAACAAAGTCAAAACCCTCATACTGTAAGGGTACAAGTAATTTCCATGTGTCAAGCCAGCGCCATGCATGTATGTTTATGTCATACGACTCATTATGATTGGTTTAAGCTCATTTGCATAATGCAAGGCAGCAACGCCCGCAGGGATTTTTGCATGGGGAATTGAAGATAATATGAAAGGAAGCTAAAATGGCTCGTAAGAGCAAGATTACATGTCAAAACCCTGTTGTTGACAGACGCAAAAAAGAAACATTACTGAAATAAATATCACATTATTTTCATGTGCATCTTTAGTGAAAAGGCTTTACTGGATTCCTATCTGCTTCATGTGCTAATGTCTTTTGGTTGATGCATTAGACTTTCGAGGGGTCCAATGTGAAGTCCTTTGACAACTATTGGAAAGATAACCATGAAATTTGGTGAAGACATTTGCGGCTTCAGAGGGTGAATGAAGCCTAATGAGTTTTTTGTCTGGCACTACAATGGCGAAACTTTCCATCTCTCCATTACTTTAGTTTATTACTAGAAACCTCTAAATAACCGAATCATGTCAACCACAATTTTGAAATCAAGTTAGATTAAAGGATTTCAACGCAGACCCTGACAAGCACAGTTAAATTTTAATCAGTAACCAGTAGTCATGAGGATCTAAGTCCAGCATCCACCCAAAAATGTTGCTTTCTGGTTTATACTGAGCGCTAACAGCCTCACAGGGCTGCTAGCTTGGCTATCGACTTTAACACTTAATTGCAAATGATTTATTTTATTAACGTCTTCACTTATTTATTTAACCACTTCTTAAATTATTTATGACTGGTAAATGGCTGTACAAGCTACACTCATGCATTATCGATGATCCATACCAACAGATTTGTTTCATATCAAATAAACAGCTGTACTGACTTTTAGCTTGAGCTGCTCACCATGTGCAAAACATTCAGATAATAAGTCAGTCAAGTTTACCTTAAACTGTTGCGCTCTAATCATACACTTCAAAAGAACGGCTTTTCACTTTCATACTTTACTTTTGTTCCCGTTTTATCTACGCACATTTGCTTTTATAAAGATAATAACCACCTACTCTCTCACTGTAATGAAAATATATCTTTTTACTGCGAGACACAGATGGTTTCAAATGTCTGCCTTGCTACAGTGGCCTTGTGAGATCAAGATTAAAATTTCACCTCACATAAAGGAACCCTCACATGCCTCCAATCGGTTTATTAAACTTCATTGAAACAAAGTCAAAGTTATATTTAATTATTTTAGATCTGATTTTGTTCCTCTGCAAAGTATTGCACGTCTGAGAGAATAATAACACGATACTTGGTTTGACTTTCTGTGACTCACTGGTTGACTGACATTAAACAAACTATTTCCTATGAATTTTCACTTGGGTTTATGTTCTCCTGTCAACCTTCAACCCAGGGAGCAACACATCAGCTCCTCCATCCTCACGTGAACCCAGGGTGGACAATTCCAGCAAGGTCAGTCTTTTTCTAGATATTGATCACTCTGTAGATCAGTGCCAGCGACCAATAAAGTGTAGAGTCAAGGACTGCTAAATCCAATCACTGGAAGCCAAAAGGACTATATCATTCCCTTCGTCGAAGGACTTTATGATTTGGAACCAATTGACTCGGTTGTGATGCTGTAAAACAAAGTGGATTGTTCAGATATATTCAACATCAGGCCTTGATGATTAAGATGTGAGATTCAGCAACACAGCAGCTGTAGTTTATGATTACTGGATTAGGAAGAGAATCCATATTTCATAAATGAGGGTGTAGAGTAGAATTTCATATCAGTATTCATTATTTCCTCCTGAACAACTGTCTAGTTGGGAGAAACAATTGTGCACCACGGCTTTAAATGTGAAACAAGCAAATGGAATCGAACCTTTAAAAAACAGAATTCATTGCACCTGGGTAATAAAAAAAGTTGGCACTCAGATATGGTAATTTGTGAAAACCCTTTTACTTTTTAATGTCTGTGTTTTTATAACAATTACAATAGCTGAGGAGAATAGCTGGATTATTTCCTGAAAGGTTTAAGGAGAGAGACAGAGACAACAAAGATACATTTGTGTAAAAAAAAAAGAAAAAGAAAAAAAAAAGCCATTGTTGAGATCAGGAACTTGTTTCCCAGCCAACAGGGAGTTTGAGTTGCCTGGTTACTCGCTGTAGCATGGAAAGTTGGGAGAGAGTCTTTGGTGACATGACAGCTGATCTCTTCAGGTTTGACAGTCTCCCCATAGTGCTGGACATCACTTGATTTTTCACTTTGAGGTCTGACACTGTTTTGATTGCATCAAGTGTTTATGACTCTACTTTTACAGTGGGAATATTTTGTTACTTTTTATTTTATTTATATTTAGTTTAGTTTTTGTCTTTAAGTGTTTAATAATAAAAATGGTTTTCTTGCTGATGAAGGTTGTAATGAGCCGTTGAACATTTTTAGCCATCCTGTGGTTAAAATTGAAATGTCTCCGCGAACAGGCTACTGGACAATTGCCATGAAATCTGGTAAGCATGTACGCTTAAGATGAAGTGCAATCATCAGCTCAAAACTTTAGCTTGTTGTTTATGACCAAATACCTACAAAACTAGATGATCAGATTCCCATCAGCCTCAGCTGTGTTTGGCAAATTAGCGAAGGTTACCATGCTAACATGCTAAACTAATGATATTTGTCTATCTGTGAAATTTCATTGGCTGTGATGTTACAAAGCCAGAATTTTTGTGGTTTCCAACATGACATGTATTGTACATGTATAGCATGTATCGTTTCCTGTTGGTATAAAAAATGAAAGAGTCTATAATGACAGTTAGTATGCAGTACATACTGTGTAAAATAAGCACACAGTATGGATTTGGGACACAGTCTTGTTTATTTCTCCTCGGCTTCTGAGATATAGAACACCTCTTTTGGTGACATAAATTTCTTGACACCTTTTAACTGTTATTCATAAATGTGTTTATTTGCTTTTGGTGACATGCTCTCCGTTAAGCCGTCATTATTGCGCGGCACCTGCCAAAACTTGTCAGATCACTTGTCAGTCAGGCGGTGTGGGTGTACGCAGCGTTTCTGTTGACGAAGGTTTCTGTAGGTGTTATTCCTGTCAGCCATGTTGGCTATCGCTGCACGTTTACCCATTCGCTCTGTTTATTCTAAACAAGCTGCTGTTGCTGCTCCAGTCATATAAAATATATCACTCCACAGGAGGTTTTTCATATAATTCCTACGCAAACCAGATGTTAACACGTGTAACGGGTTTCACGAACAGGCTGGGAGGCTGAATCGATAGTGCTTCACCAATCGGTAATAGCAAGTGACACAGCAAACATTGTTTACATGCAGATGTAGCAGAATATAAGAGAGTTAATGTGTTGCATTGTTGACAGCAAATAAAATACCACTAATCTGTTTCACTCACTGATTTATGATGTTAAAACATTTACTACCTTATTAATTATGATTCTTCTACAAATAGTAGAAAATATATTATGCATTATGTCTTCCTACATGAATATAATGCAGTTTGATTTTTACAGTGCTTGATAAATTACAGTACAGTAATATTTAATTCCCTCTACTTTGTTTTTCAGCTGTATGTAAATGTAGACAATAGTTTTGGTGCACGGTGATGACATTTCAAATCATGAGCTCTAACAACTTGCTGTCAAAAAATGTTTCTTTTCATCTCTCTCACTATAGCTCCCCACAGAGCACATTTTAAAATGATAGATAGGAGTTATCAGATAAAAACCACGGGACAGGTTTTACCTTGTAAACTTGTAAACTGCTGATGTTTGGAGATGGAGGATGAATTTATTTCATTCATATCAGCAACACAGTTATTTTGTAATGCATTAATCTGATAGATTTTTCTTGGTAAATACTTCACTCGATCCTTTTCCTTCAGTACAGAGAGACAGTCCATCAGCATTCATCTTCGGAGGCGTCTTGACAGTCACTCGTTTGGTAAAACATACAGACATGAATACTTTCGTCATCGCCAAGTTATCATGTAAAAACAAAAGAGGCTGTTGGAGGATATATATGGATTCAAAGGAAAATATTCTGTTGACAGTGACTTTAAAGAACAATCAGGTATCTGCTCGCATGTGAAAAGGTTTTGTGACTCAAAGTATCTTTGAGAACTGACTCACACAGACACTTGGTGAGGCTCAAAGAATTCCTTTAACCCCTGTTAAGGGAATCACAGACTTAAAAAAACAAAACAAGATCACCTAATTTAACACTTACATATGACCCATTTTACTCCCATACCACCAACATAACATACATCCTTATGTGTGACAAGGGTTTGAATAATGACTTTGAATATAGTTTTTACAATGCACAGTCCATCAGCGTTATTGTTGGTAAAATATAATATTCCTGCTAACACTTTATATATGCAAAATAAGTAATACTATGATTATGTATGAATTTGTAATTTGTTAATTCTAGCCAATTTATTATTACTTATTTGTCCAAGCAATAAATCCAGTGTGTCACTGAGAATTAAAGGTGCCCCGTAGGGTTTTATTGTAAACAGACAAAAGTTATGTTAACACTCCCTGTGGTTTAACAAGCATGCTGAATGCATTTGCTTCCTCATAAAACATTTGCAAGGCCAGTTTTATACCACCACTTGTATATTGTTGGAATAGTGTGTAACCATTGGCAGGAATGTTAATTCAGAAAAGCTTGAGTCCATAATGGTACTAGTGGTCAAGAGCTCTACAGGGTGCCATTAAAGATAACTAGTTTTTCTATTCTTTTTTTTTCTTGGTCTTTCAAAATAATGTCAAGAAAGATGAGTTGTCTTCGACCTTGACTCTTTTTCTCATGAGCCATGACAGATTCTTTGAAAATTTGTATTTTTTTCCAGCAAAGTCCCAGTGCGTGATCCCATCATCATCGTCAATGAAACCATCACATAAATCAAACTGCCTGTCTCTTCTTAACTGATCCCATTGGATCTCACATCCTGCAGCAATGCTTGTTTCAAAATAACATAATAATATACGTATGTTGGATTGGGACAGAAAGATGTCATTTCATCTGTTGTAAGTGAGTAAAATGCATTAATAAAATATTAGTTTTACTCTTTAGCTGCATGAATAAAGAATCCGTTTTTACTCATGCCTATGCATTTTTCAGTCTAGCTTATTTGGGTTATTTTTGCTATATGAAAATGAAAAGTGCTCAGGGATGAGCAGGTCTTAAATGGCTCTTACCAAGGATATATGCAGCCTCTGAGGCGAGGAAGATGGGCTGGTCCTCAGAGTGTGCAGCTCTTTCTTACACGGACCTTCTTTGGATGGATAAAATCATTTGCAAAGTTCTTTGCGCTTTGCCCTCTTGTTCCTCTTCGACATCGTCAAGGGAAAACAACGGGCAGAGAGGATAAGCCTCTCAGTGTTGCAGATGAATTGCTCCCTTTGAGTGGGAGGAAGCAGAAACCAAGCGGACTGTGACAAAGTGATGCAGTGGTACAGGAAATAAAGCTGTCCCTCTTAGACTGTCTAGTAGATGGTGCGAGATGTCCCTATTAAAAGTTAGGACCGATAAAGATGATGGCACTCGAAACAAACACAAACCACAACACACCATTGAGATGTGTGAAGCGTCACTAACTTGGTAAAAAAATGAAACTATAAAGCATAAAAACAGAAAACTTCTGTTCATTTTTCACTGAAAATGTAGGATACTGCTATAATTTTCTGCAGCTTTGTTGACTAACAGGCAATTTTCTCACATTTCACATTCATTTCTTTGTGCCTCTACTGCATTCATAAATATGTCAAGGATTTTAAAAGGAGAGCAAAAAAACAGCCATAGTCATGATATAATAATAATAATAATAATAATAATATATTAATCTATTAATCTATTAAACTTTCTGAAAACAATAAAATTATAAATGGGTATTTAGGACATTGGAGCAATAAATACACTTCTCAGCTTTGCAAATTCACTTTGCAACCAAAACCTCTGACAATCATTTTACATTCCTGCTGGAACTAATTACATTTGTTGGTGATTGTGGCTTTTACAGGTCACAATTACAAGCCCTTTCTTGATGATCTGCAATTTCTGAACACTGAAATCACAAAAACACCTGCAAATTCCATTAGATATTTTCAGAAACACCTCTACAAATGCAGTCTTTTTTTTTACCACAGTAATCACAACGGAACTCTTGATAGGTGGAGGGTACAGTAGCATGAACACCTGTATTATATTATACAATTCAATACAATAGCCCTGCAATAAATGCAGCCTTTGTGAAGCTTATAATGTTCAATTTGTGTTGACAGTGTCTCCAAAGTGCTGACAAATTAAGCCTTAGGCTTTAGAAAGGCGGCATTTATTGCACAGTTGTTGCGTGGGGGCTGCGATATGTTGTACAGGTGTTCATGTCATTGTCCACCTCCTGCATGTGAACATGGAGACGTCCTTATCATACAAATTTGTTGGCAGGATGAAGAGCTGCAGGATGCATCACTACAGGCAGTAAATGGATTTTATATAAAAGTAAAGTTGGGATTTTAAGTTGTTAGCGTCAAAGTGAAAAGCTCAGTGTGATTTTCCATTAACACGATGATAACGTTGTTTTGATTCCTCACAGAGAAACACTGGCTGCTCCATGGATTTGACTGCCTCATTGTCTCTCGCCGTTGTTTATACTGAGGTGGCATTCATGAGTCAAATTAATATTGCCACTTAGTGTTCATCACCTATAATGAGCAATATAATCAACCAATTACACTCATAATAGTCTGTGCTGATTTCCAATTTACCCAAACGTAAATTCTTCCACAGGTTTTATAACTCTTGAGTGAGAAGCTATCGTTTGATCTGATAGCATGAAAATGAAGCCAAAAACTGAAATTCTCTTCATAAAATATTGTTTCTATCAATCTCAAATAAGAAAAAAACAAAACAAAACTGTAAATCTGTTGTAAGACACCCTCACATCAAACCTCACTGAGCGCCTCCCCCTCTGAGGAGTTTAGAGAAATATGTATAACCTAAGACTTTTCTTTTGTAAACATGCTGCTTTATCTGGCAGTCATCACATTAGGTGTGTCTCTACAGAGTCTTATCAAAAAGAGATTCAAACATCCTTCCTCCTCCAATGAAGAAAACGAGCTGATGCTTATCACCATAGCAAAACGCAATGTTTTTGCCATAGGCAGCACTCCACAGATAACATGATTACTTGAATTTCCATGTCCTTATTTTCTTGTTCAAGTAATATTCATGTATGATGAACTGCAGCAAAGGACTGCCTAAAAATCAGGTTGAGATTTAGAGGAAAAGTATTTTATTATATCATAAATTGGGTTTTTAAGTTTATGTTCAAAAATGTAAATGTGGCGGTGGAAGCGTTGACTGTGTTTCAGTGCATTAAAATTGTTTTTGGTTATATTCACAAAGCAGTAATTTGTGTGTTTAATAAAGGAGGTGATGTATCCGAAAGTGAAATAACCAATTTCTACACAAGCTTCCTAAGTGGTAAAATAACTGTGGAATTTGAATTAAGGCATTTAATATCACTGAGTAATTTGGTTGACAAACACCTACAGTTTTCCCGTTTCAAGAAGTGTGACATATTTATTTAGCATAAAAGTCATATTAAAGGGATCAGTGTGGATAGTTAGATTGCAACAAGGTCACTAATGGTGACACTATATGTTTATTGCAGGCCACACTGTGCGGCATGGAGCTAATAAACTTGGGTACGAGATTAAGTTTGATGTTTGTAGATTGTAGGATGATAACACCACCTGAAGCGTAGGTTAATAATAATAAATAATATTCAAGAATAAAACATCCTCAGTGTGCATCACCCTTACCATAGTGGTGTTTATGCGTATGGAAAAAAGTCCAAAGAATAGGAGGAGGAGAATTTGGGAAAAGAAGCCAACTCGGGATGTCAATTTTTCCATCAATTCATGTTATATTCCTTTTGGTTGGTTAGTAGACACAGGTCATAGCAGCACTCACATTATGAGGTGATCATCCTAAATTTCTGACAAAGTCACAATTGGCAATGGCCATCTTTGAACCTCTCTTACAGTAGGAGCACTGTCTTAGAGCCACGACCAAAGATATCACAGGGAATGTGAGATAATGGGTCCTTGGGCACAGGCATTTTAAAAATACTCAAAGAGCTCTGCATCCCTTTGTGGTAGTTTTGTGTCTTTTTCTTGTTGGTTTGTGTCTGTTTGTGGTTGTTTGGTGTCCTTAGCTTTGCCTCTCTTTATAGTTGTTTTGTGTGTCTTTGAGTCTGTTTGTGGTTGTTATGCATCTCTTTTTTTCAACTGAATGACTTTCCAACAAAAACAGAGGCTCTGGCCCAGGGCCCCTTGAACCCTTGAGCCCTTGGGTCTGTGCCCAGTACGCCTGTTCAGTAATCCTTCCATATGGTACAGTTAAGGTTTGGGGACAATCATGGTTATGTGAAAGAGCTTTGTACATAATGCACATCATTTCTAGGGATAGTGGGTTGCTTGTGCTTTGAGTTAGTATGGACTATTTTTAGTGTGCAAGACCAACATCTTTCTCAACTTCAAATCAAGTGTTTTAAGTTGCCTACACATAACCATAAAAATGTAAAATGTGCTAAAGTTGCTAAAAGCAAATATTCTAGAAAAACTGAATGTGAACTAATTCAACACTGACATATTTGGTAAGCTTGCTGACAAACAGTTGCCCATTACACATCCAGCAAACACAGAGGAGCATTAGCATTAATTTGGAGTCATGTTTAGTTAAATCCAACACTGTTTTGTCTCCATCTAATCATGCAGGTCATATCTGGATCTTTAGCTGATAAATGCTGCACTCTCCCCAGCTAGCCACTAACTTTGTCATGCTGGACAGGTTATATAAAGTGGATTTATCAGAGCTTTTTCCCTAAAAACAGATGTCTGCTGCTTGTAAACAAAGCTAATGCAGTAAATCTGACATAAAACAAAAAAAGTGGTAGGACAGAGAACCAAAACATAGACTGGAAAATGCTAAAAAGGCTCAGTAGAGCTGAGAGAAACCATAGTAGCAGGAAAATAATTCACTTGTTTGTTCGTCAATATAGTGACAGCTTTCACATTGCAAATTTCCTTTTGCACGGTTATGAGGGCCATTCTGGATGCCACTGACAAACTTCTGCTTATATTATTTAGGTGTGATAACGGTTCAGCTCCTTGTATCAGAAATAATGTCAGAGTTACTGAGTGTAGAATTGTGCCAGAATGTGCGACAACATTTTCAACCTCATTTCTTTGGAGTCCAACACTTCAGCCATTCTTGTATGAATACATTGCTGAGGGGATTTTTCAAAAGATTCGAGAATAAGCTTCTGCTGCAAGTCAAACAGTCTCCCTGGGAGAGGAGGCGCCGGGACTGTCGGAACAGTGAGAGGTGGTGTCAGGCCCGCAGAGATTTTAAAAAGTATAAGCTGCAACAAATATGACTCTGCGCAGGTTTTTCCTGACTCCGAAGAACATACATCACAGAGTGTGCTTGTGTGTGAGGGTGCTGCTTGATTCTCCTCTCAGACCTCTGTGTATCGCGGAGCTCTTTGTTTGTTGGACAGTTTTCATGATTCAGAGAGGTCTGAGAGGAGACTCGAGAAGCAGAAATATACTCAAGATGCTCTGTTCAGTTGCAGATGCTAGTGCTGGGTCTATTTACATTTCATTTCTGTCTGACAACATGCCAGCTGACTGATACATCTTGACCACGGAAGCAGTAGTATCACTACCACTGCAATAACCTTATGTAGAAGAGTCTGAATTATCCCTGTAAGTGGTGGAAATGACAGACACAAGGAACAGTAGAAAAATGTCACCATTTCAAGTGTGCCATAGCAGTTTAAAAATATCTGTTGCGTGTGTGTTTTTTAGTGAGGTTTTACAGTGTACTAGACCCTTTTGGGAAAATAAACATGCAATGAAAAAAATAAAGGATCCCATTAAGCACTTTTCAAGAACCCTATTTAAGTTGTGCTGTGGAAGAAGAAGTATCTTGAAAACCACATCCAAGCATACCCACATCTCATCATTATCCTGTGGAAGAATCGTTTTGCTGTATAGGCCCATTTATAGAGAAACAGTGTTATGACCAGCAGAAAATGAATAGACTCAATAGATACACTCAAATTTCCCTTTAGTTGACAGAGACAGTGTATTTGTTGGCTGTAAATGGTTCTGTAGACCATTAGGAGAGGTTTCATTTATACTGCCTGGGGGGTTTGCACAAGACCCAGATACGCTTAATGATATACCCACACTGCACTCATGCTGTGAGTTTTAAACCAGTCTCCAATGAGAAAAGTGGGATTTTTTTGTTATTACTCATGTCCCCCTTCACTCACATCTTCCTGACCAGAGCAGCAGACAGAGAATGCTCCCTAACACTGTAGCCATGAAACAGAGCATGACTTCTGACAGGGCAAGAAGGGGTGAAAAGAGAACTAAATGAGGCAGGGTTTAATCCCCTGAAATTGGGTTAATGTACTATGAAGTGTCCCCTGTACAACATGTGTGCACTGAGATGCCAAATGTGCACAGGGTCTATTTAGAAATGTTGTTTTGGACGTGTGCAATGACAAAGAACTGAGACAGGAAGGAGAAAATAGAGAGGGAACCTCCCCTCTGTGAACCTCTGTGTGTCACATTCAGAGACTGAGTCTGATTTTTGTTCAGGAAAAAAAAAAAGAAAAGAAAAGAAAAAAAAGAAGAAATGGCAGCAGTTTATGACTCTGACCTGAATGTAAATGGGTTTTCTGAAGGAACTCTGTTGAAAATGTTTTCTGTCAGCTGCATGTTTACATTCAATCTGTCCTTTTCCTGTGCTCTTACAGTGGATTTCAAAGGAAAGGTGTGATGACTCACTAGCAGTTTTTTTTTTTTACCTTACATTCAGATGCAGTTTAAGTCTACTGTACGTGAGCATGTATGTTAGACTCCACAGTATATACAGGTTTATATTTACTCTTTCATCACATCTTGAATGTCCATGAATTGAGTAGTTGCTAAGCCCGGCCCCCCTTGGTTACTGATGCTAAGCCTGATAAGCTGTCCATTCTAGTATGGCAGATAAATGCAGTTTACAATCATAATGGTGGCAGATTTACCACTTGTAAATCTCAGTAATTTTTTAAAACAATGGGTTGCTGATTTCAGACAGAGGCAGATAAAAGCAAGTTTCACATTTCCAGCCCAAAACCATTAATTTTACTGTCTAAAATTACAACTTCTGCTAATTTTACTAGTTCTAGCTTGCTAGCTTATCAAGCTAGTTCCATTAGCTGATTTTTTTAGTAAGCTACATAACATAGGCCAAAATAGGCCTGTCTCTAAATTGCCATGCATCGCAAAAATACTAGAATCTCTGCAGCTCTTTTTATAGACCTTTCAAAAGCATTCAATACAGTTGATCATGTATTTGTCTTATACTTAATAATATTGGTTTTGATGAAGTTGCATATAATTAGTTCAAGAGTTATCTCATGGACAGACAGCAATGTGTGGCAATAGGAACTATTAAATCTGAATTTGTTTGAATTGAATGGCATTGCAGATACTATAAAATCTGCTCTACAATCTCTTTAACACTGCTTTGCTGATTTGGAAGTTGCACTCAATAACCAGAAGTTAGTTTTAAATGCAGACAAAACTCTATTTATGTTTTTCTCCAAAGCCAGATATATTCATTTGGATAACCTCATCAGGTTAAAAATACTTTGGTATCCTTCAAAGTCATTTTTCAGATTTGATGAGTAAAGTAAGGCAAAAGATTGTTGTGTTTGTGAAAGCCCCTTGATGGTGTCTAATATCTGCTCTCAGGTTCATTATTGGTGATGTTTATAATAATTATCATTGCATCCTGCAAAAATGTTGGGTGGTCCTCTCTCTCTGAGAGACATGGTTAGCATATGTATTTGATAATTTACAAGGCCCTTACTGGTAAGCTGCCTTCTGGACCACATTACACCAGGACTAATGACTGGCTTACACTCCATGTCCATCAGGTTCATACTTGGTAGAGTTTTGGCTTCTTTGCACCATTCACCTGGATCCCACTACAAAGCACTTTAAAAAATCAATTTGTTGGTACCTCTTGTCATTTTAAATCCATAATCTCTAACCTTTAACTTCTGTCTGTACCTGCTTTAATTGATTTTGTTGTTACAATATTGTATTTATTGTATTTCTGTTTCAATTAATTGTTTGTTCTTTTATCTTGTATTTTTATTATTTTGATTCTGCTCAATGTCATTGTAAATGAGTTCTTAACCCTCAGTGAGGGTTGACCAGGGTAGGTCAGATGGCAGAGGGAAACAAAGTCATATATTCTCAGAAGGCCAGGTGAAAGTCTGATTAAAGAGAATTAGCAGACAGATTTAGAAGATATTGTAGAATAGGTTTTTTTCTCTATGTGTATATATATACCTGTTAGCAAATTCTGTACAATGTTAAATTAAAGATATAATAGATTTGCCATAATATCAGCAGAGTGAGGATGTGAGTGTTCGACTCTTGACAAAGGACACAAGGAAAATGGTTCATCTTTCCATGACTTCATTAAGTGTCAGTATAATGAGGCATCTCCTAGATAAAGTGTTTCCCTGATAAATCTATTTGCTAAATGTGAAAATCATTTATCATGGAGGTGCCTCAATGTGAATTACTGTAGATAATATTGTAAATAAGATAAGCTTGACATAATTCAATAGCAGTATGTAATGTTCTTTTTGAAACAGCGGTCCATCCTTGAAAAACATAAAACTAGAAATGATTTTACCAAATAGACTTTGAGCAAGGTTGATAATGGAGAGTAATTTGGCTGCTTACTATATATACATACATACATATATATATATATATATATACATATATACTTTATATATATATATATATATATATATATATATATCCTCCACATTCATTATTGCACGGTGCCTATAATAATGGTAGCTACAAGCAAACGTTGACTCACTTTTGTTCAGTACATTGCTGCAAAATTATTCTCAAATAGTCATTTGTATGATATACAAAACGTCATTACAATTAGATGCTATTTTGATGTTGTTTAGAAGGCAACAACTGTCTATTTTATCATACTCTGATAGTCATATTCCCATTACCTGCTAGCTGCCACAGGAACAATTAAACCATTAGTAGTAATAATAGTATATATGATAAATGAGTGACTGGTTGTGATGTATGTGTTATCACAGAGTTGAGAGCCATGTTTGTTGAATATTTATCATTTAGGGTAAAAAGGATACTATTTCATATTTGTACTTGGTACAAACAGCAGATTTTATGTTGATTTGTGTATGTCGAACAGACAACAGGAGAATATTTCATTTCTAAAAATCATGTTTTTGTTGGTCCTATACAAACAGAAATTGGTGAAACTTGACAGTCACACAATTCTAATTTATAACTATGGACAATAGCAATCTCTGTCAGCTTACCTATCATCCATTTTCAGTAGTAAATGTTAGCTATTGGTGTCAGTACCTGAGAATCAAAGAGGCAGAAAAATCCATCAAAGTTCAGTTAAAGGTCCCATTTTCATTCCTCATAATCATTAACACAGCTGTGTCTGCGTACCTCTTCAATCTCAGGGTAAAAAAATGAAGAAGTAAAAATGAACTGTCTGTGTGCCATTGCAGGACACAGCTGAGCTACAAAGACTCCATGAACCAAACAAGTTCAGCTTGGGTTACACACCAGAAATCCCAGTCCTAATCCTGAGTCTGTTTAGAGCTGAGGCGTTCACAGTGCATGACAAATAATTTGTTTGTACTTTGAAGAAATGGGCACAGAACACCACAGCATTGATCCCTCCTTGTGTTACCTATTTTTCCTCACCTGGAAAAACATATTGCCTTTGTGATGACTCTGTGAACCTTTACGGTCCAGAGAAGTCCCTTCTCTGAGGCCATTCAAAGTCAGTGTGGGAACTGCAGGAAATCACTGACTGAAGCAAAAGCACCCCAAACAGTTTGAGGGGAAAATAGGTTCACAAGAAAAAGTACAACACTTGTCATAATAACTTCCAGGAACACAGTGTACGGTGTATACAGTGTACAATTGATGACTGAACTGAAAAATGTTAAGATACATAAGGGTGGATATTTCTTCTCAAAGAGAAATGGATCTTGGTGGAAAATAAATCCTTGTATTCCCACGATTATCAAATCTTAAATGTCACATATTGCAAAAAATGAGATGAGCAATGAGATTATGTCTTTTTTGGTTAGAAAGCAGGTCAAGGTGCTATATAATTACTGTAAAAGTAATTAAGTAACTTTGTGATGTCACAACTATACAGCCATTGCCCTCAGCTATGCACACAGCACAGCCAACCGGACCCATCGTCAAACTTCTTTTTGCTGTTGTTTTAACTTTATTAACAACATAACACCAAACAGTCATGTCATTGCTCAGCTAGCAAGCCACAAGTCAGAATAATGTGAATATGAATATGATGCTGCATTTGAATATTATGCTGCATAATCATTGCAGATGTCAGGGAGCCAATATATCATTAGCCTTAATATCAGAAACCAGTGTCTTAAGTTTAGTATCAATATATACCGGAGCGTTTTAGTCCAATTTTGACCGTCTGTTCGGCTCATTTCGAACCTTTAAAACTGGAACACAAGGCTACAGTGGGAGACAAATATCAACTCAGTATAGGTCTGTGTAAGTGTATCTGACTAAAAGCAATATACCTTCACAATCCAGATTTTAACATGATGAAAAGTCAACATAGAATTGTTAGGAAAACCCTCTAACCTGCTCTCAAACTACTTACTTTGTCGCATTGTCGGCCTTCAAGTCATGACCAAAGGATGAAAAAGAGATGAAACTTAATACCTTAAATTAAAAGTAACAAGCACACATGCACAGCATTGAGCTTTTAAATTTATTCCCTTCACTAATTTATGTCCTAATTTATTCCCTTTATCTTCTTTATTGGGGGAACATGCTTGGGGGAATCAGGGTGTTTGACGTGCTTTCATGGTCCCTATGTGTAGGATTTGAAAACTTCTGTTTTTGGGGACTCCAAGTGGGAGTATCAAAAGCAATAGAAATGTCGTTTTATCAGGATTTAATCAGTATCGGTATATCAGCCAGTCAGTCAGTCAGTCAGTGACATTCGCGATAATAGGGCTGTCCCCACTGTTGCAGTCCAGCCAAAAAGTCTCTAAATCTAGTTACAAATACGTTAAGTTGGCAAGGCTGCAGGCTTTACCTGCCCCCCTAATAGAAAGAAGATGAAAAAGCAACAGCCAGTGGGGAGGCTCAACTCAGTCACATGGCATTCAGCTGACCAATGGTGGAATTATGATCATTCAGACAGTCAGTCACTCTACAACCTTCCCGATCATAGGGCTGGCCTCGTTTGTTGCAATCCAGGCAAAATAGTTGATCATAGCAGCTTAAAGTTTTTGACACATATGGGCTTTAAATGAAGAAGTATGTGCAACATAACAAACACCCCATGCTTTTATAATAGTGAGCCATGTGTTCTGCATGTACCAAAGCTGTGTGTGTGATAAAAACGTCTGCATGAGTATAGAAAATGTCAAGAGTCTTGAACAGATTCTTATTTTCTGTCTCCTTATCTATCCCTTTCTCTTTCTCCCTCTCTGTCCGGCTTTGTCTGCCTTGCTCCCTCTCATTCTGCTCCTACATCAGCTTCCCCCCCGCTGAGTTGATAACAACCTCCACAAAATACTCAGTAGAAAACACAACGTCCTTGATCCGAGATTGCAGCATCCTCTCTGTTCAAAGGCATTACGTTTTTTCCAGCAGACTTGGTTACCAAACAAGAGAGAGAGATTACAGGGTGCTCTATTGATTCATTGACATAGCTAAGTCAGTCCAACCTTGGATTTGTCTGAACTTGAAGGTGGTGCATCACACATGAAGACGTACTGTGAGAGGACTGTACCTGTTGCTGAAATGTCCATAATTGTTCAGTGTTTTCTGTTTCCATGGCAAAAAAAAAAAACAATCTTGTTTCCTTCAGTTGAATAATGGCTCCAAAATGTATGTTTGTACCGCAGCAACACTCAAAGTCAGGGCGATCAGAGGAAGACGATGAAATTAATGGCAATTCATCATGCATTGCTGCTTTTGTTTTGCGCAAATCAACTGTGCTTTTCAAGGAATGTCTGACTAATTAAAGAAAGTAAAAAATGTTGAATTTAAAGTTTACTTAAACCGGAAATTCTTGCATTAGCTACAAATCCCGAGGATATACGGACTGCAGCAACTGTGATTATACATTGATATAGCTACAGTATGTTGCTAAACATTTAAACCATGTAATCCCGAACACCATATTCTGTGTCTCAATGTGAGATGCTGTACACTGCTTGCATTGCAAATGTTCTGTGAATTAGAAAGCCAGCGAGCTGAGATCACATTTCAATAAGTTGATAATGACGAACATTATTGTTATTCTCACTGTCGCAAATGCACAGCCGGGCTCTACAGAATCTTTATTTCGACTTGGCACCATTGCTTAGTTTAATCTCTTCCGCTGTTTTCCCAGCTCGCTCCATTTCTTCTGCATGCTGTGTTTTCATTCATTTGATATCATTTTTCGTTTGTTTTCACGAGGTGAGGCAGATTATGAGTACACGGCAACAGTGCAACGCGTCTTACTTACCTGCACGCCGCACCTCTGAGTCAGGCCTGAGAGGGAGGCCCCCCCCCCCCCCAGCCACACTCCACACTCTGTCAGCAATGCAGTCGCTCTCTGAACTATAACATTTCTCTTTCCTCAACTGCCTCCCCCCCTACATGCTCCTTTTAAGCATGCAGCACAACACTTAAGATTTTGTGAGTATGTGTGTACCTGTATTTATAAAGCAAAAGTTGACTGAGCATGTATTCACTCAGTTACACCCATGAGAGCTGCCCTGTAAAATCAGTCTTCAGCTGTTACGGCAGATCTGTGAGAAGAATTGGGGATTACATGTTTCTCAAGGGCATTTCAGAAGTGGCATTACTCACTGTACTCACTGAGTCTTTCTGGTCACAGATACTCTCTGTATTCTGATATTTATAAATGTTGATCAAGTTGCCATCCAACTTTATGTTACCTGAAATGGCATTTTCCCATTTTTCAACAAATGACCTATGAGTTTAACTGCGAAATCACTGAAGACACAGAGGTCATATCCTTGGTAATGTTTCTGGAAATGTGTGACATTTAATGACTGGAATATTCCATAATTATGCACAAATAAATCACATACGTTATAACACCTAATGTAGGGTGATTATGATGTTTGTTTACATTTTATGTCCTGTTTTTGTTTGTTTGTTTGTTTGTTTTTAACAGATTTGATCTGCTCTTAGTCTAAAACTAACTAAAATATTTAAAACAAAAGGAATTTTTTCTTCACCACAAGTTACAAACATGGTCCCAGAAAATAATATAAAGATAAAGTTGAGCTTCTTGATGCAGCTGAAAGATCCAGAAGAAAATAGTGAGTGGATTGTGAGTTATAAGACAGTATTTCAAACTAGGGAGCTAGAATTTACATAGTAATACATTTATTTCATTTGTAGTTTGGTTGGTGGCTAATCAAAAACATATAGTCTCAGTATTTCTTAAATCTTGGCTTCAGCCTTATGTGAAATAACTTCAAAATACCTGTCACTAATACTCCATTATCTTTGCTGTTGTTTGAAAATCGCTAAAGATACATACAACGCAAGAATACATACAGTACAGAAATACACTGATCACAGCTGCTGTAGATCACAATTCAGTTCAGTCAGGCCAGAAGTTGGAAGCTAACCTACTAATCTGTCTTTATGATTGAGGCCTGGCCTCTGAAATTCTCTGTTGATGTTTTCTCAAAGATGTGAAATATCTCACACAGGTAAGGGATGCTGAGAGGGTTTCTACACCCCATCTTGACAAGTGTTAAAGACTCGGCACACAGGAGAGATAGGCAAACTGTCTCATCCCTGACAGGACGGAAATGTGTTGATTTGTTTTTCTCCTAGAAAAGCACTAAGATGAGAGCTACACTGGGATCCGAGGTTGTATAAATGAATAAAAAAATGGGATGGGAGTGAAAAGGACATGAACAGCGATGTCGCCATTACGGCTCATTAGGAATTTTAGCCTAAAGCCCCAGGAATGTGCTGCCCACAGTGACATAAAACACTGTTACTCCTTGTTTATTAACCCTTGTGCGACAGAGTAGGTGTTTTACCTGAAGTGTCTGGCATATTTCCAAAGACAGAATGAGTTATAACATTTAACAAATAAGTGTCATGTGGGTCCAAGCATCCCTCTCTCACATCAACCACCCGCTTCCCTGTCTGTGAAGGTGCCTCATAGCTCTCTGGGGGAGGATGCATAAAACTTCACTGCAGAGCACAGGTTTAAATTTTAGGAGATTAAAAAGTGATGATGCATAAACAGTGTATGTTCGTAAAAAGGCTGTACTGGATGCACCACCTGTGCGTTGTTATTTATTCACAGTCACAGTGAGACTCTCAGCAGAATGAGATATCAGCAGTGCAGGATACAGTGATAGCCCAGCAATTACAATGTGTCACTTCTGTTTTACAGTAAATAAATGAATGACTATATATTCTTTCCTTTCTAAAGGTGGGCATCAACCGATTTCCATCATTGAGTATAAGCTGAGCTGTCCAAAATCAGTGCAGTGATCACCAGCAGAGTTTCCAAACATACTGAATTTTCTTTTTTCTTTTTTTTTTTACATATGTTAATGCATATTGTAATAGGATGGACATTTCAGTGTACAGAAAAAAAAAGGATTTGTATAATATTGCATTATTCCTCAAATTAGAAAAACATAAGACTACACTGATGTGATTGTCAGGCACTGTCAAGCAGAAAATATCCCGAGCACATCCCTCAGGAGGCTGGTAAGCTTCACTGAAACTTATCCTCGCTTGATATAAAATAATGTCTCGCAAATTACCACAATTTTCAAGCTGAAACCTGATTAAGAGGCATTTCCCAGTTATGAAAGATTAAATGACTAAAATCATGTGAAAATATCAACAGATCAAAGGAAGAGCTTTAGTTTGATGAAAGCTAAAACTGTCAGTTGTGGATGAGCCAATGGAGAAGGAACAAAGTGAAACTCTTGCCAAAAAAAAAAAAAAACTTCAGTGGAAAGATATTTCTCAAAGGGTAAGTGTCAGATATTTTTAGAAGTCAGAAGCTGCTGGTCTGTACAGCATCATCAAAAGCAAAGATGGAGACGAAGAAGATGAAATTAGATTAAGAAAAATAATGCTGATAAACTGAACATTAAACATTTTGAGCCTCATTGCCAAGACTGAACGAACTTGATTTTTTTTAATTTACAACAAATTCTGCAGTTTTATTCTTTAAAAATGTGATATATTCCAGTCAATGTGCTGTAACAGCTGAGCATAGACTCTCTAGATTAGCTTGACACAGTGACAAATTTGTTTAATTGTACTTTAGTCATCTCCTGGGTCCCCCCCCCCCCCAGAAAACTGTGTTTATTTCCGCTGACGAACCTAAAAGGATAGTTTCTTTCATCTCCTGACAAGTCTTTGTTGTGGCACACATTATGCCAGCATGCGCTGTGTTGTTGCATTGTTACCGTACACCACACGCCCTGTCAAAGCAAAAGAATTTTCCATTGTTTGTGTGTTTATATGAAGATGATAATATGTTTGTATTTGAACAGTTCAATTTTGGGCCCTAAATGCAGAACACAAACCTGGAGACAGTTTTAAAGGGTTTTTATTGCAAACTGAACATGTTGAGAGATGAGCTGATGGAACCAGAGGCTCTTGTTGGAGTTGTGGCAGATGGACGAAGTTGGGAGTGGCGGAGCGGAGCAGGTAAGTTCAACAGGTAAGTTGAAGCTGAGCAGGCAATGGAGCTTGTGGCAGGCGGCGAAGCGAGCGAGGGAACAGAGCTGGACGTGGCAGGTAACTGAAGCAGGCAGGGGCGATGAACCCGAGGCACTGGCAAACACAGAGTTAGGATACAGATGAGCAAGAGGAAGCAAACTGACAGGAAACTTGACCACATAAGCGTCGGTATACCCGCATAGGTGACTGAGCAATATGGCGGAGACTGGAGGGGTTGAAATACTGCAGCAGCTTGTAGTTAATGGGATGATGAGACGCAGGTGTTTAAGTACCAGGCACATAACCACACTCAGACACACACACATACACACACACACACAGGCAGGGAGAGAAACAAACTGGGGATACATAACCATGCAAGGAAGGGAGAATGGAGGAGAAAACAGGGAACAAAGGGAGAGCGGGAGAACTATTTGCTATGTTGGGATTGGAAGTGTTGACTGAAAGTGAATCCATAGTACAGTAAGTGACTGTCATCATCTGTGTCATCATAACATTTTAGCGTTAATTTTAGCATTTCCCAATCAATCATATCTAGACAGGAAATACTTCAACAAACTTCTGGATCATTGCACATGTATTCTCCCAAATCCTGGCACTGCACTGCAGACCCATAATGCTGCAGCTTGTAGTCCAGCGAAGAAGCCAGAAGAGCCCCCCCCCCCCATCATCATCACTGGTCATGGCTTTAAGGTTATGAGCAGTTCAACCAAGGAGTCTTTTTTTTTTCTTTTCTACTCACACTGTTTCATTTGAAGGATTTGTAGAGGTGAAAGTAATCAGTAGCCTATTCCTGGAGAAAGAACACAACAGCCTTTTTGGAAACTGTGAAATAAATGCCAACATCAGCATGCTAATATACTGACAACGCCAAATCTAATGTGCTGCTGTTTAGCAGGTACTGTTTACCATGTTCACAATATAGCATGTTAAGATTTAATGCTAAGTACTAAGTGCTAATGAACACCAAACACATCTTTATGTTTGTATGTGTGGCACTTACTGTAGCCAACAAATAAGTATTGAGTTTAAGTAATGAATTCCTATCCCACAGTCATCTGAATCTATCACAGAAACAAAGTTTCTGCAGATGCTCAGAGGAGATATTAGCCTGTGAAAGCAGGAACATCTGTATCTCCTCCATATGTGCTGATGCAACCATTTTGCTAATCTGCTTACACTTTAGAAAAACGACTCTGATTGTGGAGTCTGCCCAGATATTTACAGGAGGAGGAGCATCTCTGTGTAGTAAAGTTTTTTGAGATTTTTGTCACTTGAACTCTGAACTGTCTCAGCACATTATCCGACAGGGAACTGTGCACTCTCCCTTAAGAGCAGCGCATTAATTTAGCTGCCCTTCCATATGAGATATTAGTAATAAAATCCATTTATGCTTGTGTTTGCTGATCAAAAGGCTTTGGCTTTGGGTGGGACCACAGCTGCTTTTGCCAAGTAGTGAACAAACAGAGGAATTAGAGGAATAAGAAAGGAGATCAGAATAGCAGGATATTACTTTACTCTGAATAAATAGCAGGTTTTAATCTGAAAGGCCTTCAGCAGCTTCTCAATCTTTTCAGCAAAGTGAAATCCGGTGCACATATGCGATGACTCAGCTGCTGCTGCCTCAGCTTGTACCTGCAACCACTTTTAAGACACTGTGACAAGTCCTATGAGTGTTTTACTGAATGGCTCGATATCTTTGAATGCACAGGCTACATTCACTATCCCACAACCTCCTCAGTGTGAATTTTGTGTCTTGGTCCAGCATGACATCTCATCTTTTTTTTCTCTCTCTCTCTCTCTCTCGCTCTCTCTCTCCCTCCTCAGCTGTAAAATGATTTCAGCCTCTATTGTCCTCTTGACTGTTTTGCTGTCTATCTGTCAAGGAGACAACTTCCTCCCTGAGACACTGTCATTGGTAATCATGGCCTGAGATAAACTCTGCTGGAACAGCTGGAGCCAGCCTCCAACATCCAGCACCAAGGTCAAGCTCTAAAAGACACGTAAGAGAAATGGGCCACTTGAGGAAAACAGACATAACAAGTTGAGCGTTCATGTGCCAGTATCTGCCCCCCCCCCCCCCCCATTCAGGTTTTAATTTTGCTACTTTAAAACATGTCATTGTCTTTATTATGTAACCTTTGACAAACTTTATTTTAATGTCAAATTTCCTGCTCATCCGTCCCTCCACATCTCTGTTAGCTGTGTTGTAACGGTTTTAAGCTTCAGGTGAACAACTGTAATCAGTTTTATGCCAGCGTCTGTGATGGAAGATATTTGGCTCAGGACTGAGTCAAAGACTGTGCTTTACTGTGCTGTGCTGGGCGGCACTTAGAGCTGGGAGCTGTAATTCTGCCTCCAGCTGACAGATAAAGTGAGCAGGTAGTAAATAATAAGAAGCACTAGAAGACCTTGGAGGTGGCCTCTGAACTAAATTAATGTCCCTTCTTCTGAATTTAAATTACACTGTAATCCACAACTGCTTTTTCAAATCACAGAAATATGCTTTCAGTGCTGCTGTACTCCACGGCTGAAACACAACTAGTAGGCCGGTGGTCACCGCCGGGCTGCCCACTTTCCACAACAGGAAACAAGGCAAGAAATAAGATACTCCATCACAGATTTTGATTCATTGGAAGGACTCTCGGTAGTATTAAATATTTACGGGATGAGGCTTTCTATCAATAACTACAAAAATGTCTCTGCCATCAGTCTTTGTCATTTATCAGACGAGTGCTCACTTTCACTTTGGAGAAATGAGGAACTTGGGCATATAAATTTCTATCTGAAATCAGTAGGAGAGAAGTAGAAATCAATAGCTGGGTTTGTTTCCGGCAACATTTAGAATAACGAGTGAGTGGCACCAGACAGACGTCCAGCTGGAAGACAGACAGAGACAAAATACGGAAATAATCTGTCTCCTTCCGTTTATGGGTTTCTGTCCCCTTCACTTCAAACATGCTCACTAAACAAAACATTTTAGACCTTTTCCCCTGGGACTCATACTGGAGGAAACTAGCTATTCATTTAATTTCCCGGGAATGTGATACAACCAGCATATCAGCAGAAACTCTGTCCTGTTTTAACTCTTTCTTCAATACTGAGACTATTCATCAAATCCACACATCATTTTTAATTCACTTTTTATGAGTATATTTCTAAATTTAGACTAAATGCACAAATTCTTTGAAACATGAGCATGAAATTTAATTATAGACCTAGAAAATAAAAAGCTCGGAAAAATGGAGAAGACAAAAACACCTTCCGCTGAGGAAGACCATGAGTAAGTGGCCCTTTAGTTTGAGTATTTTGTCAAACTACAATTTCTGAGGTCAATAATGAACGTTCACACTCAACTTTTAAGTGAACGCAGATGAGAAGCCCTAAATTTGAATCTTGTGAAGAAGTCCATGACATGTGGTTGAAAGTTCCAGAAAGCTAGTAAGTGGACCAGAGTTAAAGGGCCACTCCACCGATTTTATTTTCCACATTGTGGTCAGTTTAGTTATTATGAAGAGGACTGTTCAGCCTGTGAGAAAAATTGTATAATGTCATCTGTCGCTCTTTCTGAGAAGTGTGAGAAAATAACCCTGATTACGTCATAGTTTTATGAGTTTAAGTTTAATCCATGGTTCAACGTATAAATGAGTCAATCCAAAAATAACTGGTCTATCTAAACATCTTGTTATCGGTTGGCAAACAATGTCAGTAGTTGACAGATCTCACGAGAGTATGGCACTGAGACAGAGGCAGGTCTCCAATAAAGTTAATTTTCTACTGATCTGTTGATCTGAAAAATGTCATTTTGATGTCAGAATGTTCTGAAGACGTGTGGCTTGTGAAAACTGGGTCCAATATTTATTTCGGTGACTATGTGGCGAAAGAATCTGCGATAATCGGTGATCTCGTTCACTTCGCCCATTGAAATGAATACACTCAGACCTGCTTCCGTTCTCCTAAAGGGGCGGGGAGGTGGAGAAACTCACGTCACACAGATACAGGAAATAAAAGGAAACGAAATTCTCTATTGTCTCTGGTGTTACCAAACAAAAAGGGTGGAGTATGAAAGATGTGTGTGTTCACTAGGCAGCAATGGTGTAATGAAAGACACTATTGAGGTGCATTATGGGAAGTGTGGGATTGTAGTGTAGGATTCTGTGTTTTGAGCCCCCCAACTTTATGAAATGCAGAAATCGTTGGAGTAACCATTTCTATATATTTTTTAAACTATTAGAAACATCTTCTCGTCATTCTGTACAATTAATATCTTAAGTGTATCATTTTCTGCACTTATCTCCACACCCCCTCCTACGCCTGGTATGAATTTAAAATGGAATATGCCCGCTATAATGGCTTTTTCCTGGATTCACCTTGTAATTGTAGAGCATGAACAGATGGTGTCTTTAATATTTTGTATTCAGTTTATGTCTGAATTTAAATGAGGGTAAATGGCCTAGGAACAAGCTAACATGCAATGACATGGATTCATGATAACACTTACCCAAACCAATAATATAACCTGCTGGCGTAAATCATGAACAGCATTTATGGTTATTTCAGTTCTTTCTTTCTTTCTTTCTTTTTTTTAAAGGCTGTGGTCATGAGAAAACTGGAGGAAAAAACTGACATTTTTATATATATTTTTTGGCCTTGAGATGTTCTGAACAGGGGCTGCTGTCATGAGCAGTCCTGGCCTCAGTCCTGATGCCTGATGATACAAAAGACAGTGGCATGTAATGGGGTTGCAGCGGTGTTATCATGCAAAACAGGTAGGTCAAAGTAGGGTGAGTGTGGCAGAGAAAGCATTTCAAATGGCCCACGGGGGGACAGCGAGAGGACAGTTGATGTTAGCGTCCCAAGCCACCTGCTGCCTGCCGTGCAGCGAGGAGTCCAGCGAATCCCTCCTCTAATGAAATTTGACATACTGGAGATGACAGGTGCCATGACAGCGCTCTGCCAGGATACAGTGGAAGGGGAGGGGAACATGAATTCTTATAAGTTCCCACACCTGTGCACCCCTGCTCCACTGTTCCAAGGTGAGGGAGAGTGTGTGATGGAAGTGCGGGTGATTTCGAAGTCGGCAGGTGATACATCATTCAGCAGTGGGTCCGCAGAGGTATACTCTCAGCAGAATAATGACAGGTGTGATGACAGTCGCACATCTGAATAATCGTGTGGCATTAATGTATGAATGTTGAATGGACCTTGACCTGATGTAGTTTATACCTTGTAGATTGAGGTTAAAATGGTCCTCTAGACAACAGAGCGGCAGAAAATTGGCAGCGTTGTGTGTGTGCGTGTGTTTGCATGTGCTGGCAGAAGTGTACGCATGTGTGTCTAATTTGAATGATGTTTCTGTTTTTACATGTTTTCAATTGTGTCGTCAAGTCTACCCTAATTAATTCGCAGTTGGAGTCTGTCTCAGTGAATCATTTATCTCTGCTCTCATTTCACTCACAGATGTGCACCTCAGTTGCTATCTTGGAATTGTCACTGTGTGCAACTCGTGGGCATGACAGCTTTGACATTTCATTTGATTTTGTTATCCATCTTTCTCACGTTCTTGCGGTTAGCCTGTTAATTAGCATCAGCTCTATACAAATGAATTCCAAAAGTAAAGTTCTTTAAGTTCAGGCTTGATTTGAAATGTTTGCTTCCAAGGGATGTCTTGAACATTTACAGACTTATTAATGAGTTGCTACAGTAGACTCCATGGAGTTGCATTGTGGCTACAATTAGTTTATTCGTTCAATTAGGGAATTATGATCAGAAGTGAGCAGAATGATGGCTCTATGGCCCTCAAAACAGGCCACCAGCCGTTGAAGACACAAAAAGTTAACAAGAGGTGGTTGCTTGATGCACTCAGCTGCACAGAGCCTCCACGAAGAGCACCGGCTTGTGTGCAGCAGTAGCAAACAGAAGCCTGAAAAACTCTTTCATCGTTTGCAGTCAATGAGAAACTTTAACTGGGATGAATGGGATGTCTCAGTGCTCTGTATCCAGCTCTCATAATATATCCATGAGCTGCACAGCTGCTTAACATCTACTGAAGCGCCAGCATGAGAGCACTGGGATCTCAACAATGAAAATTAGACTTTCCGCATGCCATTATTGAAACTGTCTTAAAATTAAAATTCATGCATTCACAGCATGAAGTGAGTAGAAGTGACAGCCTTCAGTGACTTGAAATGCAAACAAGTGAGACAAGTGAGACCATGAATCTGGGCCAACTCTGGCATATGATTCTGGCTATTATACTGTCAGATACCATAACATTCAGTTTCCTCACATGGCACACTCATTTGAATGACTGATGGGGGACATTATCTGAAAGTACAAATGCAAAAATAAGGACTTTTTTCAGGTAACATTCCACCAGCAATGGTATTTTTCAAAATGCCGTTTCTGATGGGAAGACTATTTGATTCGTTTTTCCCAAGAAAAAGTAGTAGTAAAGAATAGTTTTTCGAGTTATAATATGTGTAGAAGTCTTTTTTGTGTGTTTTTTTGTTTCACCAACATTCAAAATCCTAACCTTGAATGCCCTTCATTGCTTGTTTCAAATAATGTCTCTTCTTCACCCATGCATGCTTAAGGATCATGTTAGTGTGTTTTTGTTTTTTTTTTGCATTTTTTATCCTGCTTACTTTTTACGTGAAATCTCTGCTGCAGGCTGCTGTTTGCTTCTAGAGCTGACTGCTGTTGTACTGTGGTGTATTCATGAGCCATGGGAATGACTTGAGAGTCACATGCTGGAAAGCAGTTTTTATAGGAAGAAATTAGAGAAAATTTACTGGATGTAAGAGCATTGTTAATGGCGCCAAAACATTACAACAACACATATAACAATCAGATATTTTTGCTAATTGTTAACACAGTCACAGGTAGATTTTGTCCTCTGGATGCCTATCATAGTCTGGCACTCAGGTCAGGTGATGAATTGCAAAGTTTCCACAGTTCAGGCTTTGGTATTTTTAAAAAGTGTTAGCTTGTAGGAGGTGAGACATACTGTATTTCTTAAATTACATTATCATACATTTACTCTTATCATTGGTGGAAAGCAACACCCTGTGCTGTGCTGCAGATCAACAGTTTTCTGATGCCTGTCTACAGCTTGTTTCCTTCAGACAGAAAGTATAAAATATGAAGTATTATCACATTGATAAAAAAAGCTCACTTTTTTTTCTCAGTTTTTTTTAAAGACTGAGCTAGATGTATATGTTCGCACCGAATACACAAACCCTACAGGGAGCTGAGCCATCATTGAACGGCACTGCTGATCTCTCTGTGACCTACCACTTCAGTACACTATTCTATATATATATATATATATATATTTATTTATTTTTTTTTTTTTTTACATTCAGGCTCCTTGGGCATCCTCTCTGTTTTTGGGTGTTGATGTGTAGGCCAGTGTATTTGGTAACCATAGTTACATGACGACATCAGAGCCACACTCAATCTTCATGATGTGTTTATAATGAGAGTATAGATATTCTGTAAAGTATCTCCATGCAGAGCGTGGTCAGCTGCCAAGGTCCTAGCATACACGCATGTGAGCATGATGAAGTGTATGAATGCATGAAATAACACATGCAATAGCTATGTTAAATAACAATATAAAATAATTCAATAATCATCAACTTACACTAATGTTCTAATGAATTTGTCACAATTAACAGTAAGTCCTCAAGTTATTCTTCCATGATGTGATTAGTGACATACTGGCAAGTTCATTTGTGACTCCAGCGGCCGCAGAAGATCAATGGTGCCTCTTTTAATGTCTGTCCCTTGTTTCCTATTCCAGCGCAGAAACATCGAAAACTAAAACCATTCTTCCCCATCTTAACACTGTTTTCGCTCCAGCTGCAGAAATTGCTTCATGCATAATACATCAACTTTTAGTTATTTATTCATTACAACTGTTAGCATTGTTACAGATACATACTTTTTATGCAGTCCTCAGCCTCTGGTTCCTTTTTCTATGCCATTGCTCTATGACACCAGTTTACTTGAACTTCACTTTTTCTTTTTTTTTTCCTCCTATGACATGTTGATTTATCTATTTCAATTTAGACACCAAGTTTTCTGTCTGATGAATCATGCATGGTGTTTTTTCTCTCTGGGGTGAAATAAACCTGTTAATAACATGGTAGGAAGCACGCAGTCGAACTGAAAACACCGGATTCAGAGCTAGTGGTGTGGCTATAGGGTTGGCTAGGTCCGTCAGTGGAGTGGTCCACTACTTTTGTCCAGACTGAAATATCTCTACAACTATTGGATGGATTGCCATGAAATTGAGGTCAGATACCCATGGTGTCCAGAGGATGAATCCTCTTCTGGGATCCCTTTACTTTTGCTCTACTGCCACCAATAGGTTGAAATTTCCAATCATCCAATGGAATATCTCAACATCGATTAGACTGATTGGCACCAAATTTTGTGTTTTCCGCTGCCAGAAAAATGACAGGTTATTATACTCCCTTTGCATTTGTTGATATAACTGAGTAGAGGTAGCATGGTGAGTTGGTAATTGTAGCTATTACAATGAGCAAATACTGAAAATATCTAAATTTGGAATATTTATTTCCTTGATGTTAACGCTATGGATAGATTTTGACCTGATCACTGAATAATCCTGTCTCTACTTATCTCATTTGGACACGTTTCACTTGGAACCATGGAACTTGCTGTGAGCACCATGTGTCACTGTTTCACATGCTTTCTGGGAATTTTTACAAATGTGAATGAAGTCACTCATCGAATTGTGGTCCAAGAAGTCACACTTTTAGTGAGTAAAGGAATGACCGTGTTGAAACCAAAATAAAGCAAACATCCTGAAGTTTCGCACATCGTAAAATGTGTCAGATTAGAGTTGTTCCTCTGCTCACCTCCTAGTGCTTTAATCATCTCCGCAGCTTGCTGTTAACCACCCTCTTGAGATGCTCTCTGCAGCTCTCATGTCTCCAACCTTATCAAATTATTGAGTGGCTCAACACTTCCTGCTGCCCCTGCTTAAATTCAACTTTGGTGTCATTCAAAGCTGCTAATGGTGCTCTTTCCATCACGTGGTCCAGCCTCTGTTTTCACACCCTTCTCATAAATCTCTTTTCCGCTCCTCTAATATGCATTTATCAAAAAAATAAAAATAAAAAATAAAAAACTCCCCTTTAGGCTGTTTTTTCTTTCTAGACTTTTTCTCACAGGAATATCGTTACAAAGATTTCACTGATGTTACTGATCATCATTGATGCAGCTGAAGTTTGAAGGTGACTCCTCACGAGCTCAGACGGGGTATGCCTGTTAAAAAAAAAACGTCGGCACTCCTCCAAAGAGGAAACACTGCTCTAAGTCAAAAGCTTTGTTTCTGTATTTACCCCTCTGACTGCCAGACAGAGTAAATATTTTATTTTGACAATTTTCTAATTCTCTTCTCCACAATAGCAAGCTGTTATTGCAGCATATTTTTTTGCTGCTACAAGCAATTATGGCTAAAGGGCTCCACAAGCTGGGCTTAGTGAACTATTGTTAGAAGCATCAATCCCTTCAAGAATATGAGATTTAATGCGTGAGAGGTGAGACTTTTCATTCCACTCTACAGCGATGAAGCTTTGTCCAATGTATTTGTTTGGGGCTAAGGTATTGTGTTTGCTGCCATGACAATTTATTCCTGGCCAACCTCATTTATATTGTCCCAAAGATAACATGTTTAACCACACAATGCTCTATTGCATTCTTTTTTCCATACATTTGCAGCTATGAGTAGGTTTTTCTTTTTTTCTTTTCCACAAATATGTGCATTTAAGAGAAACAATGCTTGGATCGTGGCCTCTATTTATTTTATAATTACCTATTGTCGTGCTGGCAAAAGTTCAGAATTTCTGGTAACACATGAGGTTCCAAAAGAACCTACCGTGTTAAAAATCTACAGGACCTCAGTGTTTCCTCTGCAGGACAAAGAAAAAAAAACTGCTGTGTGTTTCCAAAAGCGCGGCAGATCATACTTTGTTCATGTCAGCATCCTCTGCCAGTGTGGATGCAATTGCTTTGACCATATACTATAGCATCTCAATCCACCCAGAGCCTCTTCAGACAGTTATGACCATATATGATATCAGATTTGAAATGATAGTGCTATTGGCAAAATGAATTCCTGTCATCTCCTGGGATCCCACTGAAACATGTCAGCGCTGAGTCTTGGGGGAACAGCCCCAGACTCTTTTTCTTCTCTTCAAACAGCAGTTGAACACTTTTTTCTTTCTTCCACATGTTGCTTGTATCTATCATCTGGCCAAGGAGACTATGTATGATAGTAATTTACCCGAAAAGAGGTAACACAAGGTACTTGGGACTAATATGCGGTTTGTGACCCCCCCATGCTGTGGCCATGAGTATATACTGTATCAATGGCCATTGTCCTCACTATGCCAACCACTGGTCTGACTCTTTTTGCCCCAGGAGGTTTAGGGTTAAGATTACAGTTTTTCGACACAACACTGCTGCTTAAAGTGCCTACAGGTACAGAGTGGAACTGCTTCATTTTGTTCAGGTCCTGGGGGAAAACCTTGGGTATCGGGCTCCTCAATGTTAAGAACCAGACCAGTTAGGATCTGGCCTGGCAGTCATGGTCCATATAAAACTGAAAGATACTAGGGCACCCTGCTGCTTGAGACCTCCGCTGCAAAAAATAATCCTGGAGGGAGAGATTTGGTGAGTCCAGAAATCTCAGTGTCTTACATGAAGCGCTTATCCAGTAGTACTTATTTTGAGATGACAAGTGTTGATTGGAGGGTTGGTGGTACATTAACAGGGTGGATATGGCTCTAGGGCCACTGAGTGTTACATAAATTTTGCATAAACACCAGCACAGTGTTGATTTTAACACTCCGAGTTAATTAACAATGATGTTGAGCGATATGGAAGTCAAGGGTGAAAAGGTTTTTTTTTTGTTTGTTTGTTTTCTTTTCTTTCCTTTTTTTTTTTTTTTTGTCCTGGCAGGTTTACATGATTTGAAAGATTTAGTAACTTAAAAAAAAAAAAAAACTTCATTATGCACAATGTGGAGATTTGCCTTTGGTTTCACCATAAGAAATGGCATTAAAAAAACAACCTAAAATACAACTCGCAGTACATAAATCTACTCCATACACCATATCTCATTAACCTACCGTGCAAAAAACTACAGTAAAGTCAGGAGCGCCGTCCTGTTTCATTTATTACCTTGACAGCATTTGGGACAAAGGATTTCTTGTGGATATTTCTATTAGCCATCAGTGACCTTACGTCTCCCTGAGGATAAAAGTTCATATCCACTGTACAGCGGATGAGACGGCTCATTAATAATTCTGTCAGCTTTACTTCTTAAGAGTTCATCATACATACTACTTAGCTGCTTTTGTGGCTTTCCTAAGATTTCAGAGGCCATGTTCATTATTTTCTGCAGCTTGTTTCTCCTCTCAATGTTCAGGCTACTGTATCACACATCATGGCCAAAAAGATAGAATGCTTTCCACTAGGCCTTTATGCACACAGCATTTTTGGCTCACTGCAAAACAACTTCTGAAACTTTTTTTTTTTCTTTTTAAAGCACCATTGACTTCCAGGTTTCTCAATTTTTTTTTTTCTTCAGAGTTGAAATGGGGTCCTACTGCTGAGGGGATTTTACACCCATGTGGTATGCGCCCTAACCACTCGGCCATCGGGTCGCCCCAGGTGTCTCAATTTTAATGCAACAATAGAGCCAGTGCATGACGGTACAGTCGAATAACCTGCAGTTTAGTTCTCTAAGTGATTTTATGTGTGTGAGTATTCCATTGGTTCATTCACTTATTATTTCTTTCATTGTTATACCTTCTTATTTCTTCTCAGGGTCACAGAGTTTGGGAACTGACAATACCCCAGGAATGCTTTGACAGGAGCAGCCACAAAGAACCCTGGAGTGGTTACTTGTCCAGTTTTTTATTTTTTTTTATTTTATTATAATACATTTTTTTACAGTGAACTGTAGCATGGAAAAGTTGCAAGTTGTGGGAATTGCATTTCATTGAAGCAGTTAAAACGTGTTAATAAATCCCTATGTATGCAAATATAGTCCATCCAAGATTTGAAAAAATCCAATGGTATTTTGATTAAAGCAGTTATCATTTTCCGTTCTATTCAGTGAATCTCTTCTGGACTCAAATGTAGACTCGAGACTCAGAGACAGTTTGAACACTTGACAAGAATTGTTTACTGTCGAAGTAAGCAGGAGAGGAGATTGGACTGGGGCATTGAGGCAGCAGAGGAGTAGGGCAGGCAGCAGAGAGATAAACCGGACCAGGGGAGTCAGGCTGCTAAAGGCAGCGACAAAGTGCAGTGGGCTGGAGTAGTTGTAGGCAGCAGGGAGAGGCGGTGTACAGGGAAGGAAGTCCAGTCTTACAGCAGAGTGCCGGGTGAGGCTGAAACACATGGAGGCAGGCGGTGACGAACCACAAAGGTGAACAGACAATCTGGCAAAGAGATGTGCGAAGAGCCGGGGTAGATATACTGCAGCAGCTTGTTAGGGTAACGAGGTGATCAGACACAGGTGCGTAGGAGAATTGGCGGGAGCCAGAAACCAGGAAGGCACAAGCGGCACATCCACACACACACACACTAACACATGCTGTGTCTCTTGAGTCACTCACATGTATGCACAGTATACTCACTGGTGTAGTGCATGAATTTCAACAGGTTAGTATTGTCCCAAAGCACACTGCGCCGGAAATGACGATCGCAACAGGTGACCGAAATTGTCGCCCACCTGCCAGGCGACACGGAAATTAGGCCGCCATCATCATCACCACCTCCTTCTGCGGTCGCCATTTTCACAAGTTTGAATATACGTTGGTGGTGCCCCATCTTCCACTACACAGCCAAGATGGCGACCGCTAAGGGTGAGAAGTGTCCATCGTTTTACACTCAATTCTTTGACCGTTTTAAGTGCACCATCCGGGTACTTGTCGATGTGAAGGCACTTACTGTGTGCACTCACAATAGCAAGTGTGAGTATGGAAAGAATTGAGACACAGCGAGAGACAGATGAACCGAGGACAAACAGGAAACACCAGGAAAGGGAACACAGTGGAAACACAAGGGAGCGAGGGGAAGACAGAGCAGAACCTTAAGAGCTTCAAACACTGTCACAGCTTTTGAAAACATCTCCCTTGATATGAGACTTGATCATCTTTTCATTTTATAGATCTTACTGTTGAGAATTTCTACCTGGGAAAAGCTGCATGTCCTCACAAGATCCAGAGGTAGACTCTTTAAAGGGCAGTGACATTTCAAAGTAATAAATACAACTAACCGCCACTTGATGATTTTTGTTTTGCAAGTTATTATTAGAATTCATGTGAATGTGTTGGGTCAGGTGTGAGAAGAGGAAGGAGTTTGTGAGCATATTCATTTCTGTGCTTCTATGTACATTATGCATGTAAATGTGCGTGTAAGTGTGTATGCATATTTCGATGGCACTCAGCAGCATCATAGAGACATATGCATTTTTACACTGTAATGACTCTTCCTTACTGTTTTGACACTATGTATGGGGAAAGCTGTTCATTAAGGATCTTCCTGTATGCAAACTCGCCAGCATACGAAAACGTTATATATATTGCTCACCATATTCTCATATATATTGCAGGCAGAGCTGTGAGACGCAAATAGATGTAACTTTCATAGACTCAAATTAAACTCAGCAAAGCCACTGCAGACCATGAAAGCATGATTTCCATTCCTTAATCTGCAACGTTTGTGACTATTTAAGGTCATGCATATTTATAAGAGTGAAAGCCCCAAAGTAATAAGAATGCCTTGCGTTTCCTTGCATTTATCTTGTTACTGTCATTTTTACAATAAATGCCAATCTGCTCACAAAGAGGCAGCTGAACAACCACCCATGTTCCATTCACTTGCATGCATTTCAATTCAAAAACGCTAAGTAATGGGGAATAAGTCTACAATATTCTGATACAATGAACAGGCAGAATCAGAGAGGTCACTTGTGCCGAGATTGATGGCACTTAATAGGAACCAATAAAATGACATGATTAGGGAATAAATGAATCGACGGTTTAAATAGGAGTTTGATCTTAAATTGTATATAATTTGAAAGATCAGAGCATATTGACTGAGAGAGTACATAGATTTTAAAGTAGGTGCTGTTCCTCCAACACTGTTTACCTTCTCGATTGTCAAGGGGCCAGTTTTCGCCTTCTCTTCAAGTGATTGATCAAGAAACGTCTTTGACAGTTTGATGGGAGCTTGAGTGATGAGCACCCTTGAGTGTATCCCACCTGTCAGGGTGGAATGAATTGTCCATCCCATCAAAGATCACCTTTGATCTTGCAGGTGGAGATAGTGGAAAGGCACATGCAGAGGATTCAGGCAGAAAAGCATCAAATGATGTTACAAAAGAGAAAAAAATAATGATAAACTGTGACTTCTACACCGTTTCCAGTCAGTCTCATTCTATGGAATTGCTCGCTCTTCCGAGTCGTTTCACACGTCGAGTTTATGCGTTACGGTTTAAAGGTCGTTTATGAGATTCTCACGATAAGTTTATAATTGGACACCTTGACAAAATGACCGTGTGACTGACACAAGCTACAATCAAACCCTTTCACTATCGCAAGTAAACAAGCCTTTGTGCAAATGTGTCAATTTCTAAACCAATCAGAAGTGAGCACGACCTCTTCAACCTTCAAGTGATGATCTGTAAATATACAAGCAAACAGACTAAGAGGTGTAATCTGTCATGGGAATTTAAGTTGCCAGGCAGACTTAAACAAACGTTTCTTCTCATTGCAGAACTCCTCTCACCCTCGCTGCTTGCTAACAACAAACACAGTGTTTGGATGATAGATAAGCGCTTCATGGCACTGCTTGAAAGAGAGGCAACAATGCATCCTGGTGGTATGGTGGGAAAAAAGAAAAAAAAAAAAAACACACTCACCCACTGCTGCAGGGACCTGGAGTTCAGCCTCTGGTCTAAAACAATAGACATGGTGGGAGGCCAGCGAGGGATCAGATCCCAGTCAGTGCTAGCATCTCTCACCCTCCCAGTGAGAGTTTCTGTTGTGGCAGTTCAGGCCAATGGACATTGTTATCACAGGCGCTGAGGAAATAGAGGAAATATTGAGCCAAAGTGGTGTCTGGGAGGAAAAAGAGAGCACTATCACAACCTCATAGCTGACTGCAGGACAGGCTCTTTGTCAACTGTGCTGCAGAAACTTGTTAGTGTAACATCACACAGAGAAACGGGCTATTGCAAGTGCAAGAATCAATGACTCTTTTTTTTTTCTTTTTTTTTAAGAGAAGATTAAAGTTTTTATTGGCTAAATCAACTAAACGGCCCAATTTATTGCACAGTCGTAGTCTTGCTTGTTTGTGTGGTTTAGCTTTGAGTGCTGTCGATTTTGATGAGTCAGAGTGAGAGAGTCTACACCTGTTTGTCTTTTGGTGAAACAGTTAAACCTCTGTTTGTTGCCACTTTTGGACCATCAACAACCACAGCCTGGAGACACTGAAGAACCTGTCATTCTTATATCAGCATGTTAACATATTAGCATTAGTACCTTAGCATGCTAAAATAAGCTATTCTCAGTTTCTCCATAATCCATTTGATTAAGTAAGAACTTTGAAGTCTTTTCTCTGGTGCCACCCTCAGCCCAAACTTTCAATTTTTCCCCAGTGGTAATAAGAATCTATGAAGCAAAATAGTGGTTTCATCCTCCAAGCACTTTTGTTTTGAGGTGAGTAACACTTGCACAATCTCCCTGGCAAATCTTAAGTCTCATTCCTGAATAGAGCCACAGATTCACTTCTTCACAGTTAAAATCAGATGTGACTGTCTTTACCATGCATTCCAGCGTAAGGTTTAGCTATTTTTTGATGTTGTTTTAAGAGTTTTTGCTTGTCTTCAGAGAAGTCTTGGGCTGGTCCAGAAACTTGTGTTATTGTGAGCCTGTAAAGCCCTTTGAGACACTGAATGTGATTCATGGGCAATACAAATAAATTTGACCTGACTTACTTTGCAATTATCAGAGAATAAAGTAGCGCATCCCTCTGCTCCTTGGAAAGCTTTCAGCCTGCACAGCCATCTAAATATAATATAAAAATACAGCACATTTATTCCTGTTACGCACTTATGCAGAGACCAAATGTGACATTTGCTTTGAAAACCATTCATCACTGTCATTGCATATCACAGTCAATATATGACCTACAAGACTTTTTATTTTTCATGCCAAATTCAACTCATTTGATCATTTGTGACCATTTGTTTTTTGTTTTTTTATGCATTATAAGTAATCTATAGTCATTATTAACCACAGCTATCATTTGTCATAATCTTCTCATTGTCATTCCTGGATCCACTTCATGGTCATAAATCAGGCTATGAGCTGGAATAATCTATATATATATATATATATATATATAAAACATAGACTTGCTCCTAGATGTGTCACAGTGTGCTCCTCAGTTCCCCTCAGCCCCTCCTCACCTTTATCATGCCATGTTCTGCCCTTCATCTCCTGAGACCCGTCATTCTCCATCCGCCCACCAGATGTCCCCGCACATAAATCAGATTTTAAATTTTCAATTACCTGGGCTTCCCCACCCACTCACACACCTGTTCCCAGTTCCCTCACCACTCCACTCAGTATTTAAACTTTCCGTTGCCACCAGCTCCTTCTCAGATCGGCTGATTATGTCTGCTGTGTGTCTCCCTGTGTACTTGCTCGCTGCATGTAGCATCCTCTTGCCTCCAACTGGCTTCCTGCTTGTTCACCTGTCTGCCTGTAAACCTTATTTCACCCATTAAAGCAATATCACTGCATCAGCCAGGGTCCTCCCTGTCTGTGCTGTTACAAGCAACCTTGATAGGTTAATGTAACAGTTGCCTATATTTAATCAATTTGGAGGTTTAAAAGCCCATAAGCTATGTAACAAATAACCCTCATGTCTTATTAATAATATGCCTTTAAATTGCAGTGCAGTGAAAGCTTTTTTTTTTTTTACTCTCCACTTTTCACATTTCAGCCTGTGGTGTTCTGTGCATTTTCTAGAGGTTTTGTACAATGTGAATTAGCAATTTTCTTTGCACTTCCCAGAATGCCTTTCAAATACTTGGATTCACCTGGACTTGCTCTATCCAGCTGGGTTTTATGTGTACGTATGAAGAGAGGGCAATATTCATGATTGATGACTTTCCAGTCAATAAAAACGCTAAAGCTGAAAAACCTACCTTGTCTTGTGGCTTCATTGCATTAGAGACTATTACGACTGCAGCTGGTGGAAAAACTGGAACAGTATCTTTTTTCCTCTTCATTGGATCTCTCCATAGTACATGATAGCTGGATTTCTGAGTGTCAGTGAAAAATGGCAATTAGAGAAAAAGAATTTTTGATGCTTACTGACATCAAAACTTGATTTATATTTACTTTTATTTATATACTTTTCATATCTCCATGTGATGAAATGCCGTCTAAATTTATGAAACTACAAACTTGACCCAGAGTTTGAACTGTGTCTCACAAACATCTTACATTTGAAACTACTTTGGGATGTTTTTTTCCTGAGTTTTTAATGTGTGCCACCATCTAGATAAATATTTTAATTATCCATTGAAATGCTCTATGCTCATAGACCTAAGTCTAGCTCATCTGTCACAGTCAGCTAATGAGTTTACCAAGCAAACAGCTCTGTCGCCACCAACTCCCCAATGCAATGAGGCCACAGGGAGGGCACGACCTCCAGCATCCCTCTTCAGCTTCCATCCTGTCCCCTCTTCAGTCTGGTGGTTCTGACCAGCACTAACGTGAACGTAAAGACTTGCGCTAATGAATGAGCTGTCCAATTATAGATACCACAGTTGCACAGACACCTCCTTTCACTTTCATTTACACACACCGGATTACCCGGATTCCTCTGTTTACCTCCTTCAAGCCCTTCCCAGATAACAGGAGCACACTGCGGCAAGTTTTGCCAATCTGTTTGTTATTAAGAGGAAAAGATACAAAAATAAAAACACAGATGAAAACTAATTTTCTCAGGTGTTACACACAGGTTGGTTGTGATTTCAAAGATGGCCAATTCTGTTATCAAAAGATGTCAGAACACATCCCACGTATTGTCAGATTCTTCACTCCAAGACATTAAATGTAGATGCTCTTATTTTATTTTTATCTACAGCTGTTGTGTCTGCATCTATGGAGGCTGCTGAATTTTCTTTTATTCTCCGCTCTGACAGTTAAGAAGGCGTCTTGGCTTTATTTCACACCACAGCAGCTTGTGTCTTCATATTTGTCTCAATAACTCCTTTTAAGTACCTGCTGCTATGCGTTGTTTTCCCCTCATTATAGGCAAATTACTGCTCTCTCTTTGTTTAGTATGAAATAGTGAAGCTAATGTAGATCAACAAAACAGCCCGAGGCCCCTACCCACTTGAGCCCGAGTCTGTCTTCCTGTCAATCACATATAATTGGATCAACAACAGAAAGACATGGACAATCTATGAATCATTTTAGGGGGAAATGATAAATCAAATGGACAAACACTCACACACACACACACACACACACACACAGGGATGTCCATATACAGGCACACACTCACAATCAATCATATGCACAACAAAAGATGAAGGTGTACCGCATTTGGAACATACTGTACTACATATACAGTGGATATATGTGAGGGAGGAAATAGACTACAAACCTTCAAAAAAAAAAAAACACTTTGCAGTAGCATCCTTATTTATGGCCCTCAAAGCGTGAAGATGCCAATGCAGCACCAGTGTCCATCACTGAAAGCACATAGAAGTCTCAAACTGTTCTCATAACCAGGAAAAAACACTGATTCAGTTCAGAAACCAATCAGTTTTTAGAAAATTATTTTTAAGCTTTTTTTTGCCTTTTAATTTGTTCTACTTGTATTTCTTCATTGTCAGAGGCTGCCCCATTGTATCAAACATCTAGATTTAATGCTGAGTAAAGATTTGATGTGTAAATACAACCAGGAGAGCCTTTGTGCAACCGGTGGTGAATCAGCCCCATGAAACTAATTCAGGCCCGTGAACTGAATGAATTACTGGCAACTGCAAAAGACATTTTTGAAATTGCTTACGATATGTGCAGAGCTCTTCAAGATAAATTCGCAGGGGAAATTGACAAGTGTAGTGTGATATGTCATGCAAAAGCTACTTTTTTTTTTTGTTGTTTGTTTTGTTTTGATAGTAAATTAAAGGTGGGAAGTTATATGACAGCAAAGCACAAAAAAGGAGAGAAAGATTTCAAATCAGCCCTGTAGTGGCACTTGAACAAAGGGGAATTACAACCCACTGGTAGCCTGTCAGGTATCTTCACAGCGCTCCAGCATATGTAAATGCTGGAAGTGAAGCAATGTCTGTCATAGCTGTCAAAACATGATTCTGTAGAGACTTCATTCAGCGCAGGAATGCAAAACACACCTTGTTCCGGCACTTTGTTATTGTCATCTACTGTAAATACACTGAAATGCGTCAGGTGGAATAGGCACTTATTCATCATTCGGCTGTAACAAGTCCATCAGCGACATCCTACAAAATACATTCAGTTTTATAACAGAATGTTGCATCAGCAGGTATGGGCTCTATTGCTTTTCTCGCTTTGAAAACACAATTGTGGCGTCTCGAGGCACTGTAATGCTTTAAAGATGCTGTAAAACACAGCCAGATGCTAACCTGTTTTTAGGTACACCCAGCACCATATATCTTCCAGAGCCACATCAAGGAGACATATTCTACCCATAGACTTCATTCCTCTAGGTCTATTTTTAAGTGAAGAGTTTCCATGGTAACCCGAGGTGCAGGTATTGCTTGTTGAAAGTGGTTTTTGAGGTCTAGCCACAGAGTTGGAATTGAATAAAATAAGAAAGAACCAGAAACAACAGCCTTGCCTCCAATTTTTTCTTTTCAGCTGCATAGTCAGTTAGGACATGAATGAGAAGTGTTTGAACCGGTGATCTGTAGGAGACACGTGGTAAGGGGAGGTGAGGATACCAAACTGTTGCTTGATAGATGCGAGCTTAGATTTTGCCAGCCGTTGTGAGTTGGAAAGCTTTGTCTCAATTCCACTGTTTACCTTCAGGGCAGCTGGCCCAAATGTTCATTATGGTGTGCACAGACAACTCCACACTCTTAATTTGAAGGGCATTTCAAATTGCTCCAGAGATGTGTGGCGAAAATGAAAAAAGATGCTGTGTTTAAGGCAGAAACAGGAAAATAAAAGATTAATATTCAACCATTGAAGTGCAGAGCAGCCAGTCTTTCTTCTCCATAGCCTTCAGGATGAAAGAAATGATGACTTGGCTGTCAAACAGCGTTTCTTGAGTGCTAGCAGCAACAATGACAGGATGAAATTAATAGTTGTGGGAGTTTTTCAATAATCAAATGAAAAACCCCACGCCTCGACTCCATCACAGAATATCCTTCACCGATAGCTGTTTGAGCATCTTTCACTGCTAATATGAAGTCAAATCCATCCACATATGTTCACACATTTCTATATCAAACAGTGGAATATGTAAAATGTACAGTATTTTCTTCCTGCAGGCCACTTTCACTGTATCATGGATTTTTTTCATATAAAACAGTATAAAAACTCGATGTTATAATGAAATTATTTCAGCGCTCAAAGGCTATTTTAAGATCTTAAAGAAACATTTTTCACTCTTATATTAAACGATCTGTTAAAGGGGCTATATGTAATTATTTTCTTTTCAAATATTCAAAAATTAACTAAGATCACCAACAGAACGTGAAGAAATATCAGATTTAACGTTATGTCAGGGACGTCTGTGTAGAGTGTTGCAGAAATATCTACTGAAGTTAGCATGCTAACCAGCTAGCCTCTTCCCATCTCGTAACAGCACATATTGTAAATTTCAAATGTTAAATTCTAATTGTCTCATGATCATGAGATCAAATCTAACACGTTTATGTCAATGTCTCTGTTGATGTAAAACATTAATTTCTAATTTTTAAGTTCAATTTATACCTCACTATTACTGTAAAAATCACAACCTGATGTTATTTATGTGAGTAACATTTGGTTAGGTGTCTCCAGGGAGAGGAAGAAACACCAAACAAACAACAAAACAGACCTTTTCTTGTAGCTTCTTTTGAAACTGTGTTTTAGGTCGCATTTGCCCATTCAACCTGAATTGGAGGATAAATTCTTACCTTTACTATTAGCATTGAGACATTAAGATGGCTTTTAAGTTCTGCTGTGCCACAAAGTTGTGGGATTGGCAGTGACCTGTTAACATTGTTTTCAGAACATCAACACAATTTAGAGGATAAAGCTTCCCTAAGTAAACTAACAAGTAGAAAAGGCAGGATTTGACACACTGACATTTACAAATCCTGAATAGGCTACACTTTTACTGTCAGACTAGGCAGGCAGTCAAGGAAATCTGGTTAAGTGATCTGACACAAAATCTTGCACAAAGTTTGTCTGGCTTTAATATGTCCCTCACTAATAAAAGTCTTCAGAGAATATAAATAATTTATATATTATATTATTCATATTTTCTATTTTTCTGCAAAATTATAATTTTTATTATTTGTAGTTCCAGAGACAAGGTCAAGAATTTTACAAAATGATATAAAAATTACTGATTTTGAAAATGGCAGCTCAAAATTACAACACAAAACAATAAAACTTGCGATATAATCACAGAAAAGTCCTCAAAAACATCATTAAAACTACGCTCCTTTAATTTCTATGGGAAGCCCTGACTCATACATTGAAAAAATAGCTACATACTGATGTTAATGGTCTTTTGTCATTTTCTTTAAAAGTCCATTTATCATTATGGTCAATAATGAGAACTGGACAGACCAACTCCAGATGTGGACATATTTTCCTCTATTATATTTCAAGTGTTCAACTTGGCTACAGGTTTGGACATAAACAGGACAGGCAAATTAAGCAGGGTAACTTCCAAAAGCACCAGTGGTCTGCATAGAGTCAATTGACTGTAATGCAGGCAGACACAGATGAGACGAAAGCAGTTCATCTCTTCGACAATACGTTCATGTTGGAGGTTGTAATGGCCCAGAAATAGAAAAATTCAGTGTAGCTGTAGCTATTACTAATATAAAAGCCCGTCAGGATTTTTTCACGGTAACATGCAAGTGATCCCTCCACAACTGTCATACAGATATTTTGGTTACTGGTCTGGTGAGCTATAAAAGAAGCTTTTACACTGACTTCAAGTGAGGTTTATTCAACATGAGTTATACTACTTTTAAAAATGACTACATTGTTAACCTAGCACACATTGCAGCTTTATATGGTCTCCTATTTAGATCTTTACGCAGTGCTTTCTGAAAGGATACTACTGTAGATCAGTGCTTCTCCAGAAATCTAGTGTACCCTGGCTTTTCACTCCGTTATATTTAGTCAAAGAGCATTATGAGTCATGGCCATTGTTTAGCTTTGCCGTGCCGCTTGTGTTGCTAATCTGGCAAGCTGCAAAATCTCTGCGATTGTCCTGCTGCACTGACTCAGTTTCCAGGTATAGATTTCTAATGTTTTGTTCTTCTCATGGTAATCTTATCTTCCCTCTTCCTCTTCTTTTTTTTCCCCTGCTTGTCTCCGCTACTCCCCACCTACCCCACAAAGGCGGGAGTATTAATCAAAAGAAGTATGTCTCCCCATTCCCTCCTAATAAGTAGAGAATGAATGCATGGCTGCCTCCATCACAAATAGCAATGAGACCTTAGACTCCATTACCACAGGCTTGTTAATTCATGAAGTGGGTTTCTTCTTGTACCCCCCCACCCC
>NW_019525023.1:1387377-1399566 GCF_002814215.2 Seriola lalandi dorsalis
GTGGCTTTAAGAATGAATAATGCATATGTTCACTTATAAATTGTATCTAGCTTAGGGGGGGGGGGGGGTTATCTGTCCTCCTGCCAATCTGAAATGTGTTAGACCATCAAGAAATTTTTAATAACGCTGTTAAAAGCAGGGGACACAAAATCAACAAAACATAACAGTAAACACAAAAAAGACAAAAGTATTTTCTAAGCTCTGTCCTGCAGGTTTTGTGTTTGTGATTTACTCTGTTTGCTTCTGTGGAGGCTCTTTGGTTAAAAAAAAAAGAAAAGAAATATAAATAGTAAAAGTCTATCTAGAATGAAAATAGGCATGGTATCATAATTTAGTTAAGGCCTAAGTTAATATGTTTTTAGGCAGCAAAGGTAATAATAGCATCCGCCCTGTGTCGATGAAGGATAATAGGTGCATAACATATGAAAGATAATCTAAAATATAAATCAAAGTGTACCCTCTGAGAAGCTAATAATGGACACACATGAGCTACAAAGCAGCCAAAAATACATTAGAAGATTATTCTTTATCCCTGACTCCTGGAACCTGATGTTTTTAATTAATGCCTGTACTCTATGATATTATACTTGCAACTCGAGTCCTCCCTGTAGGAATTTTATTCATCAACATCTGCTCTGACTCCAGCATTAATTAAATAAACTCCTAAATTATCACTAAGCCAGTTATAGTATCATACAATCAAACCCCAGGTGATGGTGTAGTTTTGTGCTCAGATGACTTACTCTAATTCCTTACAGTGTTAAAGGATTCCTTTGAGATGCAGCTTTTACTCTTAAACCCACAGAGTGACTGCAGGTGGAATTACATTAACTGTTAACCATGTTTTTTTATTAACCATGTTCTCATGCTCCCGTAACATTTGCAGGTTGCCTTTAAAAATATTGCCTTGGGTAATGGAACTCAAACATTTTGGGTACCAGCCCAGTGAGTCTATTTGGCTGGCACCCCACACTATTTCCATTAATCCCCATTGAAATTTTGGCAGGTGAGGATAATTTGGCACAGTCACAGTCTGAATAGTAACAAGAAGGAGAAAGTGGGAGAACAAATTATTGTCACAAACCATCACAAGGACTCAGGACTGGGATCACTGCACTTGAGTGGCATGTATTCCCCAGTGTAAAAAACTCATAAGTGGAATATTTAGCTGTGAATTCTGTCCAGTTATTACTCATATAATCATCTTAACATGTCTAATGTCCAGGAATCTACTAACATGCTCCACATTACAGTGTTTTTTTTCAATAACTCGTACAAGAGATTACAATTTAGAGCTGATTAATCAATTAGTTGATCGACAGACAATTACTCAACAATTTTATTATAGTCATTTTTCAAGCAAAAATTCTCTTATGTGAGACTTTGCTGTTGTTGTTTCATCCCACTGTAAATTGATTATATTTCTATTTTGCCTGTTGATCGAACAAAACAACATTTGAAGCTGTTAGCTTGAGTCTAACACTTTATACTGGTCGTCTTTCACATTTTATAATGTAGTCACCTGTAACTATTTCAATCAGGTAAGGGCCCCACGTTTCTCATCCAGTTAAACAAATTTACAATATAGAATACTTGAGGTAAGATTTTTTTCTTCTTCATATACACTTTAAAGTGTGTTGAGTCCATTTAATCACCTCTAAGTTTGTTTACTTAACACTTGTATCTACACAATGAAATAAACTGTTAACCAATGAGCATACTGCAATAAACTTATCACCTTTTGTATTGCTATTGCTATTCTAACCAAAGGAAAATCAGACATGACACTGGGATCACTTTACAGTAAAAACAATGGATGACATTTACTTTTGAACATCTAAGAATAAACAACAGGAAATGAAATACATCTCTAAGTTTTAATTTTCCCCTTTAGTAATTTAACAGTTGTCTAATTCAGTTTTACACCAAACTCAGTGGGCCCACATTCACCAAGCAAACGCACACAAAAGCCGGCATCTCTTAAATAGTAAAATAAATAAATAAATAAAGTCCCTTTTGCAAGCCTGATGTTTCATTAAAAAGAGCAATAAAACAAAAGTGTGGTACCTTCATTAGGAGTTCAGTGGCCAGTCTGCAGCTTTTAACAGTCTCTCTGCCTCCAGTGAAGGTCCAGGTGATTCAACGATGGCGTGGTTTCTCCCCCGGAGTTCACTTAATTTTAAAAGTTGACTTAGTATCTCATAGCACTCCAGGTTCCCACGTTGGAATCACTGAGCTAGATCCTATAGTATGAGCTGGGTTAGCATTACGGTGGCTAAGAGTCCATTCACTTTGTTAATGAATGCTAACAGAATAGCAGGCTAGCGAGCTAACGTGAACACGTGAAGCTACTACACACACGTAAACAACTCTGGCAGACGAACTTTGGGTAGACATATGTCAAGTTGCTCACGGAAGTAAATATGTAGAAAAAGTGTCTTGGTGAACACCGTCGAGTAGATAATATGCGACACAGACTACATACTTATTTGCACAAACTTCACACATATAACGGGTCACGACTTAGTCAGTCAAGGCACAAACAAAAACATACTCTCATTTCCGTTTCTCTCCACCTGCGCATCCCTGTGATCCACCTGCTTCGACCAATGAATGACGAGTAAAGCTCTGCTTCTCCAGTACCTCTTTCCTTTACAACAGTGAACTCTTCACAATGAAAAAGTTTATTTATAAACATGCAGCTGAATCCCCTCTTTTTTTCTCTTTCATAAATTAATATTTTATGAGATATCTTTGACTTTACCTATAACATTACCCTTGTCTTAACATTATTTCTTTAGCAATATGTGTTTTGTTTTTTTTAACCCAGCTTCATAAACCAAATGATTAATTGATAAATGAAGAAAACAATCAGCCAATTGATTGATAATGACAATAACTGTTAGGTGCTAGGTTTTCCCACTTCATCCTCAGCTTAGTTGTGTGGGGAGGCGGTTAACCTTTTCCAAAAGAGAGCAGGGGGTGTTGACCTCCATGGGTGGAAACAGGACTTGGGACTTAGTTCCATTCTGAGTCACAGTGACTAACGTGAAGCAAGATGTTAGTGGTGAAAAAAAGACTCCAAACCGTCGGCTGTTGCTTCTTAAACCACAATGTCTCATTTCCTCTTTCCACACAGGTTGAATAAAGAATATGGGACCAGAGGGAGCGGAGACTTTGGAGCTGCTAAGGCAACGTTGACAGAGTTGGGATGAGTAATAAAAGTAAAAAAAAAACAACATGTAACTAATTACTAATGTAACATGTAACTAATTACTTTTGTTGTTGAGTAATTGTTGCAGTTTTTCAACTCGGTTGCCAAACACTGACTATTGAGGTTGAGACTGTATTTGTGACAGTAATCTTTTAATGACTATAATGTGAATTTGTCGCTATCATTTTTTCCAAAGATGCATTTCAGAGTATATCATTTCTAGATAACTGCCACCAGTGTAAGAGGGCAGGGGGGACCAGCCAAACCGCCTGCCAAAACAGACCATTAGCAACTCATATACTGATCAAACCCACATCCTCATTATTTCAACCAGCCTCTCCATTACTCATGCAGAGCTATGTGAATTGTCACTCATATCTGCCATCTTTAAGCCACTCATCTTTATTCAGCTGATCTGATTACAGTTTGCATTTTCAATTAATGCTACAATCCAGAGAGAGAGAGAGAGAGAGTGAGAGGGGGAACGGAGGAGAAGCTGATTTTCAGATTGAGTTTGAAATGTGGATTGATTGTAAATGAAGTGAACAAGAGCTGGATGGATGGAAAGATGCCAGAGATGCAGCGGTCCACAGCTCTGGAGGGGCACATCTGGAGCCCCTCCAAGTGCCCTGGGGGGGGGGGGGGGGGGGGGGGGTCGTCATCGCTAAGAGGAGCTCAACTCGTCGGCTCCGTCAGAAGCAGCAAGGGGAGAGGGAGCATTTAAGAGAATGAGAAGAAGAGAGAGCGAGAGTTGGCTGGCAGGGTCTGATTTGTACTGCTGAGCAGCTGTTCCTTGCAGAGCTTCCTGTTTTATCAGCCCTCAAAGAGATACTCTGTCATATATCCGCAACAGCTCACAGACCGTCTGTATCTTTATTAAGTGTTTATCGGTAACTATTCCAAAATATTCTGAAATAACAAAAGAGTGAAGTGAAACTCATTATGCTTGAATATACCTAAGGATGCAGAAATCCCCAAAAATCTGCAAATTTCCAATTAAGATAAGACGCTAGGTCAAATTTGTTGTTTGGATCTCTTTGAAAAATGTTCCCTGAGCTCCTAGAGAGGATGTGAGTGTGAGGTTAGAGGCAAGGTGCAGGCAGAAATAGCAAGCAGCTCAGGGCACGCAGAACATCTTGTGTGCACAAGAGGTGATGTGGAAAAGGAGTCTTTTTAGAGGCACAGAAGACGATGCCTCATTTGGATGCAGTTAATTAGAAAGGTTGATTGATTTGATGGCACTAGCGGGGCGGGACAGTCAAGTGCACTGGTCTGTGAAGGAGTCCACGCTCAGGTCAATATTTCTGCCTTCCAGGGAAGCTTTAATAACAACATTAAAGGCTCCATGAAGAAGCCCCCATCTCCTCTTTTCGTGTGTGTGTGTGTTTGTCTTCCTGGACGCAGTCTGCACATGATTATAGAATCCTTTTTCAAATAAATCTCTGTTTGCTCTCGTTCGTGACTCTGCTCCGAATAGCTGGTGAAAACACGCCGGTGACTTTAGTTTACAGTACACACTTGTATCAAAGAGCATTGATTTTTCGTTGAGAGACAGAAATGAGCCGTTTTAATGAAATGCTGTTTATGGCACATGGTTGTTCAAGAGGAGGGGAAGCTCTTCTGATGATGATACACTTTATGCTACATCTATTTATCACTGTGGGACTGGCTTGTGTACTAAAGCTGGACTCCTGTGGAGCTGCTCTGCTCTGAGTCTATACATTATTTTATTTACTCTGTATCAGTTTAACTGCATTAACCCATTTTGGATTTACATGCTAGATCTACAGCCACCAGTGAATATGACTTTTTCTAATCTTAACCCTTTTTCTAGTATGTGGTTGTCACATGACCTGACAAAGAAATACACCAAATATTCTCCTTAGACTGCATCATTGCTGTTGAGTTAAAAAAAAAAACTCTCATTGTAAATTTGTTTATTCCTAAAAGTTGAGTGAAAGTTCATTTTCTTTTCTTATGAACCAGGCTACTTAAGATAATTCTGCAGCCGTTGGGGGTTATCCCAACCACAGCTGCAAGCAACAACACAACACTTTATGCATGTATTTTATTTTAAGGACGTAAGTTAAATAATTGTACACAAACATACTATGTCTGAGGAATATACAGTAACTCCATGCACCAGCTGTGTGTTTTTTGCTCAGAAGGAAGGAACTAGTTAAACTGAGTTCTTTCACTGTATTTCTGTGTTTTTACCTAGCAATTTTGACAATAATTACATTGAAACCTGTGTGTGAAAGAGGCAAAAAATTATTAGAATTAAGCCTAATGTTGAAAAAACATACAAACATCATTGTTTAATAGCTTAATATTTCATGTCTTTTCCTAAAAGCCCATTACAGAAAACAAAGTTACCTCTGTAAAATTTCCTAGATGTTTTTGGCAAAGAATTTTCAAAAACAAACAAAGAAAAAGGTTAATTTTGCAATTATTATAATTATCAGTATTTTCACATACAGCAGTTGGGTTGGTTGGAAGTTAAACCAATCTGACCAAAACACAACTTAATGGTGCACTCTCATTGCCTTTTATAAAACAGGAAGTCGAAGAAGAGGAAGAAAATGGAGGAAGTCAGCTGTGTACATTATGTGCTTGGGTCTGTAATGAACATAAAAGGGATTGTGGTCAATCGAATAGCACGACGGCTTCTTAATTCTCTACCGGATGACATTTTGGAATCTGAATGTTTTCACATGAGCGAATGAAATATTCACGTGCACCTGAAAATATGGACAGATAGACAGACCGAGACGAGTATTGATATGCACCAGTTCATACTCACACACACACACACACACAAACACACACACACACACACACACACACACACAAAACACACACACATAAACAGTGAAAGTCAATCATTTTCTTCTGACATCCAAATTAAAACTAAGCGTCCCCCAGAGGATTGTATTACCAGAGTGGTGCGTGCTTGTGACAGCTTCATCACAGTAGTATGAAATGCAGACGAGGCCAGAGGGACACTATTGTTTACCCCCAAACCATTACCAACTATTCTCTCTTATAAATCATTCCTTGCATTCCCTGTTTTTTTTTTTTTTCACTCTGTGTCGGGTGGTTTATTAATACTTGCACCCTTCATGCTCGGCTGAACGGGATGAGCCCCAGACTTCTGGCATCATCCATGCACCTTGTCATGCGGAATTGATTTTGCTTTGTTGCTTTTAGGCATCTACTGTCTGACAATGTTCAGAACTATTGGCAGGCGCCTGGTATGTATGTACAGTATAGTGCGTTGCTGATGTAATAGAGCCCAGATTTCTGACTTTGATCCTGCTGCATTAGTGCTCCGCGTAGTCAATAAAAGACACCTGTACAGCTTTCGCACTCATTGGTTTCTATGAGCAAAGTTTTATATTGTTCACAAGCAAAGTTTTGTATTTTTAAAGTAGTTTTTTCTTTCATTTTTTCAGCCTTTAAATGTGGTAAATTGCAGAATATATTTTTCATATCTATTTCACTCTTTTTTTAGAAAAGCACATCAGCCATATTTTCTCTATTTCTACTTGAATCTCACTTAATTTGAAGAATAAGTTGCCAACCTGCCTGCTCACAAAGTAGTCATCATTTCATTTACAGCAGAAGCTTGAGTAAAGGTGATGGTTCATGAGGTGCGTTTTTTTTTTTTATGTCACCTCAATTAATTGTGTTTGCAGCGTGCACCTTTTGTTTACTTTTTGTTTTTGTTTCGGTGGCACAGGCAACAAAGAAATCAGAACATCCTGGTGAATAACACATAATATTAAAGTTTTAGACAGGGCACAGCTTTAGCTATCTGCCATATGGGATCATAAAAGGATTCTGAATCTCTATGAGACTGAGATAAGAGACTTTGCAATAATGAGCTGCTCTTTGATCAAGAGATGACACAAGAGCAAAAATACTCAGTTAGACAGAATTCACGTTTTAGCCTCTTTTCTATGATGTGAGATCGTTCAATGAGAATAGAGATCTCAGGTCTGAAACAGATGCTGCCGCTGCTGCTGCTGCTGAACGTACGCACCTCGCACCTCTCATCATTTATTAAATTATAATGCGTCAGAAATCGCATTCCGGAACTCTGTGTTTTGACTTGTGCCTTCACTATACTGCACTGTACGTCCTTCGGGGCAGGAATAGTGGGTTGGTATGGTGTTGACTTTTACAACCTATAGTTTATTTATGTGGTTATATTTAGTTTCATTGCTTCTGGAGCCACAAGGTGCCTCTGAAGCTTTTCTATTTGAAGTGATTGACTACTCGAGCCAGTCTTTGGTTAGTCTTCTTTCTAAAACGCTTTGTTTTTCTCTGGTTATCCAGGCAGGTGAGAGCTAATGTCAGCGTGATGACCATTTAAAAGAGTTGATGAGATATTGGCATTCTGTAAAGATGCATGTTGATTGGCTTCTTATTCTTGACCTTTTGAGTCAATCAGAGGAGAATATGGGAAGGCCCCTACATTATGCTTTGGGATGTATTGACTGTTTTCAGCAGATGGTAAGAGCCATTTCAAAATCCCGGTGGAGGCTCAGAGGCCCTACACCACCCTTTGTTCCCCCCACACACTCTCACATACACACTTCAGGGCTGACGCAATAAAATCAATCTTACTGTGACAGTGTTTCCCCCAGCAGCTAGGGGCCTAAATATATTGGTCTAAATTAGGATCTGACCCAACACCTTTATCTCAGAGGAGACAGGAAGTAGTACAATTTGGAAAAGCTAACATTGGACACTACAGTTGGCAAAATGAAAGTTTCCCATTGGAACGATATATATTGCCAACTGATGTGGGAACACACCTCTTTAAAATACAACATTAGCTGCTGTCCTGTGCACTACATTGGAACAGTTTGAATAATCTTAGCCTATATTTAATGTACAGAGAATATATATATGTATATATATATATATATTATTCATGGTCATAATTACAAAAAAACTACTCATTCAAAAAATTATCATAATGCAGTGATTCCTAAACAGGGGCACTTGTACTTCAGGGGGTATGTAGGCCTATATGTTGAATCTCAAATCATGAATTCAGCTGAACTTAACTTAAAAATATACATCCACATATTCCTGTTAAAGAGAGAAATTAAAACTGGTATGATTGTAATCCTTATTTCTGCTCACAGTAAGCAGGACGCCTCACATCTGTCAGATGGAACATATTTCCATCCTGTGTTACAACTATAGGTTACAACTGAGTGTGAAAGCGAGTTAACATGAGATAGAGAAGTTGAAAGCTTTAGTGAGATAAACAGTAGCTGTAATCAGATTTCTGAAATGAAAACCAGGGACATTCCAGTTAGGCATAAAATATATCATTAAAATGCCCAGTGTTTTTATCTATGAAATAAAAAAGGGGGACAGGCCTGGTTTCATGTATTCTGACTATGGTAACTGTACTCCACAATTCAACTGCTCAGTTCATTTTACAGAAATCTGAATAAAAAAACAAGTAGGTTAATGGATAAACAACAAGCTCTAAACATCAAGCAACTGTAAGTGAATAATATTCCTTTGTAAACCATTCACAAGAACATATTTGGAACATATGTCAGGCAAAAAAGGCCAGAAGCCACTGTCATATTTGTGTCATCAGTAGGATATAACAGGATACAGGAAGTGTTTATTTATCTTTATTTTCCTGATTGTTATACATCAGTTTTCTACCATACCAATACCAGAAAAGTTTTAATGAAAACGCTTAGCGGGGTGCGATTCCAAGCGTCCTTAAAATCTACCATTCGTTTTTTGTTATCAGAATGCTTAATGAGCTGGAAAATCACCTGCATTCAAATGGCAGCGTTTGGTGTCCAGCTCTTCCATTGCGATGGTTAAAAGTGATTCACTATTGCTCAATTCAAAGGGAGTGCTGCAATCAGAGCAAGACCAGCCTCTTTACTACAGGCTCCAAGCTGTCATCGCCATCAGAGAAGCTTCAAAAACTATTTGCCGTCTTTCAGAGAGCATCTAGTTACGGCAGAGTTTGGGTGGAGGTGTTCTGGACCAGAGATTTACAAAAGTCCAAATAAAACCTTTAATTACTTTTAAGGGTTCAGATATGGTCAACAATATCTTCGCATTTCTCACACTATTGTGGCAGATCTTTCTGCTGCGCATGTGAATAAAAAAAGGAAAAACACATTACCTTATGTGAAATGAAAGTAGGCCATATATTTGTCAGACTCTTCCTTCTTTAAATAATTCTTCTTGTGTTTGTTATATTATTACTTTTAGTTCTAAGTAAAGATACAGAGCTGGTAAACTATGATAAGGTATACCAATGTGACCTCTGAATTTCAACTTAAATAAAGAAAAAGTAAAGCTAAATATAAGTTATTACTTGTCACTCCTGTGCAATCTTTACATGTCACTAGTCATAATAATAATGATACAAACTATTTACCATCACACAGACTTAGCCTAATCTAAAGTCAAACTTGCACCCAGCTCGCCTCATGTGCTTGATTATTATTGCACCCATTTATTTCCTGCCACCACCATGCTGACCTCCTTCACATACGGGTTAATTTGTCTACTACAGGCTGATATATTTGAAATGAAAACTGGTAACATTTCATTGCACTAATAATGTGATTTTTCATTGATCTCTGTGGGGAAAAAAGTCTCTTTGTTTCCCTCCTCACCATGAGGTCAGATTTCAGAGTCGGCTTCAGAGCAGCATTAAGAGCTTTAACAGAGACGCAGAGGCACAACAAAAGCACCTGAAATTTGGACTTTTTTAGGTAAAAGAGAGTCTGTAAATTCACAGTTTGCTAAAGTCCTTGTCTGTAGCCCCATCACCTCACCTCTTATCATTTCAGTGTCAAATACTTTTGATCTGAACACAATCTGAAATCCAATTTCTTTTAGTCATATTAGACGGTGTTGCAGTTTCGCTTTTTTGGCATCACTCTCATACAAGCATTAATCCATATTTTACTGCACTGCACATCAATACTACGTACAGATAATGAAGAACTGTACAGCCACGAAGCAGCATTGAAAGCAAATATTGTCCTTTGTATTTTTATATAATACAATGTTTGTTCTCTTACATATATTTTCCTTTATCTTCATTGAAAATAACACTTAACAGGATTGTGACCGTGTCAGAAAAGTTTGGAAAGTCTATTTTATCATCCCCTATCTATCAAGGCCCTCCCAGGTTCACCTCTCATTTCAAGGCCCCTCCCCCCATAAAATAATTCATAATTATGATGATAATAATGATAAATATATTGTTAAATGTAATGTATATAAATACAACCAAAGATACAACCAAAGATACATTTAAATCCCCAATTTATGTCCTCTAACAACATGCATTACTGTTTTGTGACAGGAAAAGAAAAGACTCTTCTATGCTTGTTCATAATCCTGTTAATTTATGGCCTAAGTCCAACATGGGTCAGCATTCAAATTCTCCATTTATTTTCCCATCCAGCAACTGATGCTCCATTTATTTCTACAAAAAACAATATTTTCTTGTGCCCTCCTTACATGGAAGGCTGGAGCTCTGTGGACCTCGACAGCAGACGTCCATATAAAATTGTGGTTTTCAGGTGCATATATGCTTCATTGGCCTCCTCACACCTGTGCATTAGTATCATCACTCAGGCAAATCATTCAATCTGGACTCCCTGTAGGTCTAATTAAGCCAATAATTCCAAATCCTCTCCGTGTGCCCTCCTTCATTCAGCTGAAAGTCTGCAGTCTGGCGGTTTCCTCGTTCCTCAGCAGCTCTACTTTGTGAAGTGGAGTAGAGAGTGGAAAGAGAAGATATGCTTGAGAAAGAGATGACAAAGTAAGGCAGGACCCCAAGGTAATAGAAGGCCTCAGACACTTGTTATGATACATGTCAGTGACACCCAGCCCCACCCCCTGCAGCTCAGCAGGATGCTGGAGGAGGTGAGCCCTCGCCTGACTGCTGGATACTACTCCTCTGATCCACAGATGACCAGCGCAGCATGAGGAAAAGCCCACCAGAGCTTCAGACAGTGAGAGCGGCGGTAGGCACTCCCCTCCACCTTACCGCATGACAGCCACTGTCCTTGTCGTCTGAAACATGTATTAGATTAAAAATATGTATCAGCACTTATTGGTAAGACAATCGCTCTGCCTCTCCCTGTTTCAATTTCTTACCTTTCCTTTTCAGGAAACATCGACTGATTCTCAGATCACTTCACATTGACATTTCAAGGGGAGGAGACGTATCAAGGCATTGGTATGAGTGCAATAGTATGAATGGTATCCACTGCAACAGCATCTCAGACTGGATCTCAGTCCATCAGGCCATGAAATATTCATCCATAATTCCAAAATGTCTGTCATAAATACTGTACAACAACCGCTCCCCAAATCCTGGAAGACAGTAACAGCAGAACAGTTAAATGGAACCATGTCATTGTATGGCAAATATATATTTCTCAAACTGGATGTGTAGATGTGTATTGCACTGTTTAGGATGCAGGCTAGTCATAGCAGTGTGTAAGAATAGAGCCTCAGTATCTTGTTTCCTGATAAGGCAGAGCTGTCACGGTCACATACTGCGTGCAGCAACATGTTTCTGTTGCACACCGCTCTGAATTCAAGCCAAATCCCTCGACTACCTGCCATCAGACATGGTACAGTTACCACAGGCCGTAGATATTCGCTTCCTTAGTACCCATTAGCAAGCAGCCGAGGATTTATCACTAATGTCAGGGAGGCATTAGCAGACCTAATGAAATTTCACGTTGTTCTTCAAGCAATATTATCCCTGTGACCCCACTCTTTTCACTACAGCAAGGTTTAACTGCTGAATGTCAAACAGCTGGCTAAGCCTGTGGCATCAAGCTTAGTTACGTTTTTTTTTTATATATATATATATATTTTTTATCTGTGCTCATTTGGATTTGTGTTCCTCTCAGAATAATAGGAAATAATGACAAATCCCCACCCCA
>NW_019525023.1:1399586-1447756 GCF_002814215.2 Seriola lalandi dorsalis
TCCTTCAGTCTGAGGTGGGCTGCTTAAAGTTAATGACATCGGGCCATGCTGCGCTTGGCTGCATCCCCACACACACAATTATGGTCTGATTGTCACAAAAATCGCCTGCACTCACCACTATGGCTGCTGTAAACCCCCACCCCACCCCCACCCCCTCCACTCAAGATTAACAAAAAGGCAAATTATCTTTAGTGTGCTGGGGCTCTAACCATAACTGCCCTGAAATGAGTAATTAAAATGATAGGTGCAGCCTGGAAATTAATTGCCATGCCTAAAATACAAATTCTCATTTTGCATGAGATCACGTTCAACAGAGAGGAGGTACAGAGGTACAGTACTCACCTGTGGTGTCAGCTGTGGCGTATACTGTATGTATCTGTATGTCATAGTGTTTTTAAGAGTGTGGCTGCATGAATGAGTGGGGAGGGAGGAGAGAACCTAGTTAACATGGCCATTAACTTTATAAACTATGAACTCAACACCATATAAAAGATATAAATCTAAAATACAGGCTGTAAAGTCCCCTTTGCTTCTGGTTTTTATTGTTTGCTTTGTTCTATCTTCCAATAAAAGGCCATCATTTATCATTATTTTCTAATCTTAATTAGTTTATGTTGTTTCCTTGATGGTTTAAAAGGCATTTTCCAAAGATTTTCCCCTTGCACGAAAATGCTAAAGTTTGCTATGTTTGTTCCTCTGGAATAAAAAGCATTTTGAGAATAGACTTCAACACAAACAGCAAACAAAACCAAATGAAGTCGTTTCTGGCTCTGTATAAATTCTGATAGGGGCTGTTCTCCTGGTGCATCTCTAACTGCGCTGTGAGTTTTCCATTTTTAAAAAGCAGCAGTTGTAAACCAATTCCCTGGAAGGGAGAAATTCTGCTGGATTTGCCACCACCCACGACACTCGACAGCCTTCAAATGCAGGCAGCCTGAGGTTCACAGTGGATACCTGATCGCATTCTAGGTTGGGGCAACTCAAGTTCAGCCATATCAAAGAGAATCCATTACATGTGTGGCACATTGCGAGGTGTGGCGGCCAGTTGACGAGGGTGAGAGAGAGAGCACAGGATAGCAGAGGTTTTTAATAAATAAACATTTTGGGGGAGGGGGAAGACAAGCAATTAAAAATCCTGAACAGGGTTGATATTGAATATTTCAGTTAGTGGTTTCCAGCTTCTCACTTGTTTCACCGTGTGTTAGATTGAGCTTCCCAGTGGATTCGTCATTGCACAACACTGGGACGACTCGTGTGTTGTGAGGAGATGCATAGAGGACTTGGCAAACTGAGAAACCAGGACACATGCACACGCACATGCACACGCACACACACACACACACACACACACACACACACACTACTCTGTTGTCCCACCTCTCCCTCCTGCAGACCTCTCCTGGGACTTACCTCCAAGTTCAGGTGGTTGGTCGTCATGGTAACTGCTGAGAGTGAGGGCTATTTGCATTGTTTCTGCTTTCATCTCTAAAACCATGTCATTATCCATACACTACAGGTACTCGTGTTTATTTGTATGCTCCAGCCTTCCTGATTGTCAGTCTATTCCTCTGTCCGCCTGCTTGTCTATCTGCCTCTGTCAGTCTGCCTCCCCTCTATCTTCTGTTCCTCTCCAGCCGATACCGCCACTGTTCCTCCATCACCAATTCATTTACCACATCTGCTTCTTTATCTGTGCACAGCTGGAGCACTACATGTATCTGCACCCACTATGTTCTGCACCCATTCTCCATTAATTACTAAATTACCACTCATACACACACACACACATACACACACACACACACACATTCAAACACACAGAAAACCTCCTCATTTAAATTAGTTATTTATGCACCTGACGGCATTCACAAAAAAAAAAAAACAACCCTTGTGTTGTGACTGTATTACATTTACATTACATGTAAGAAGTGCAAGGAAGCAAGCTTGATGACAATAATGTGAGCTCAATGCTTTGAGGAACATCCAGGTTTTGAGGAACACTTCTGACATCTGCTGGCCATGATGCGAACATCACAAAATATCAAAAAAAAAAAAAAAAGAAAGAAAAAAAGCGTAAAATAAATGGACCAAAGCTTGATGGTGGCAGGTAGAAGCAAAAATAGCATGTGTGGTTGACTAGCTCCCTAATTAATGCACTGCAGAAAAGAAATCAACGACAATTTATCATCATATGAGGTGCAAATATTGAAATACAGGTAATACTTTCATATATTTCATCATTTACAAAGGCAATTTCAAATTCTACAAGGCAATTATGCAACTTACATCTGCATCAAACTGCAATCAAGCTCTAAACACACATTCACAAATACATAAATAAAAGCCTAACATTATGTATGCAGAATCTGCAATCCATTGACAGTTTCTGCTTGAGCAAAGCACATTGGTAATTATGCTGGAATTCTGAATGCTAAGACTGTTTCCTGTGAGATATATTTCCCTTAAAAAAAAGAAAAGAAAAAAAGAAACCCAGCTCCTCCGCAGACTCGCTGCTGCACTAATTGGGTGGATTTATGAGCTATCAAAACTAAAGCTTTTTTCTGCCTGTTTCTATTTCACCGTGTCACCTCTACATGTAAGGGAAACAGGTCGGTTTCAACATTAAAGCGGCATTATTGGATGTGCAAACATCTGTCAGAGGAACTCTACCTGGAGCAAACATCTCTCTCAGGACCTAATGTGTTTTAATACAAAATCTGTCCATACACAGTCTATATTTGAGCAAGATGAAAGCGAGAAAACACAGAGGACTGTGAAAAGGCCCCGGAGTCTACAGTGTTTTATTGTGAGTCTGGATATATGCCAGGATTTCATGAGAGGGAGAGCAGCTGGTTGCTGGATTCACATATCCATATCCAACTGCTCAGTGTTTTGTCTACAGCAATTACCACCTCTCCACGGCATGGTTCATTTCAGAATAGTGGAGCTTTATAAAGTCATCGCGGGTGGAAAAGCCAATTTAACCTGTATATGTTTTGTTTCCAAGAGTGGCAAACTCTCCAAACATTGAGCCTGAACAAAAGTCGGCAAGATAGGCTCTAAAAGAAACATAATCAGCCATTTGGTTTAAGTAGATTGTTATGTAATTACACACAGCAGCAGAAGCAGATAAAGTAGTAATAGTGCAATATTACTTAGAGCTAGAAACACAAAAACTGTCAAAAGACTTTAACAAAAAACAATTAGAGAAAAGAGACATTGCACAATGTATGAGAAAAAGGGCGAAAAAGTATTCATGCTGCTATTCTGTTCAGTTGTATGTAGGTTATTTGCAGGGCAATGCATTTTCTGGGCATTCTCCATATATATAACAATAACTGATTTGTTTGTCCAATGGGGGCAGCACAACAGAAAAGCTGTGTTTCTGTCTACCTCGAGAATTCAAGTCAGTCACCCTCGGTTTAGCTCGGTTTTGGTCTTCACCACCTCCTGAGGGGAACATCTAAGTTAACTGAGTTAGCTAGTTGTTAATTTTGCTTGCAAACAAAGGCTTCTTCAGACTGAAACCAAACAGTAAAATCGCAGACTGTAAAACCAAAACAAAGAGCTTAAAGATACTAAAAATCTCCATAGACATGAGGGGAACTGCAAAGCCGGGTGGTCATTGTCAGTATTTAAGGACAGTGAAGTTTCACTTTTCAAGAGCTAAATGAACAAGAAACTAATAACTTTTGTTTCTGCATATGCACATCAGATAGATAGATAGATCGACATATAAACATAAGTGTAAATATATTCCATCCGCCCACTGAAACCTTCTCAGATTCCAATCACTTACTTCCTTCAGTGAGCAGGTCATGCCACTGGAGCAGTGGACCCACAAAGAAAACTCATGGGGGAAGTGAGTCACAGAGAGCTCGCTGCAGACAGGAGGTGAGAATATGATGGGCAGCGGAGAAACATGTGCTGGCACTGAGAGCTTAATCCGTCTTATCGATGACAGGTCAGTGTCTCGGTGGAAAGTCTGCGATCGATGGCACTTGACCCCCTTAAATATCAGGAGTGCCGACATCCCTCTCGTCTCCAAATCGCGGCCCAATCCGGATTGATTGCAGCACTTCTCCACACTCCTCCATGGGCAAGTGACTGCCGTTAGTTCCTCATCTTTAATAATGATGACGCCGCACATTGATCTCATAACAGCTGTCTGTTGTGCTGAGGAGAGTTTTATATTGTACCCACTCATAGAGTGATCTCTCATTCAACACTCAGTCTCAAACAGCGCAGGAACAGATGCAATGCCAGGTTATAAAAACCTGCGAGACAAAACACCACAGCAGTAACACAAAGGTAAATACAGATTTAGGCTCCAGCGTTCAACATCACTTCACTTCTTGCTGATACAGATACACAGAGATTTCTTTTTTCTCACCTGAAACTAACTGCTGTTTTCAGTGGAAATGTTGAAAACAAACACCAACAGCGCATGAATAAAAACTCAGTTTCTCATTAATATTTAAAATTTGTTTCCGCTTTTGATATCACTGAAAAGCTCTACATTTCTTTCACCCAATCCAAGAAAAAAAGAGCCTTAAAGACGGATGTCTACTGTATGTTGCGCAATAAATGATTATACACAGTAATCTATTGGATGAAGGGCGATGCCGCTGGCGCCACGATCAAGTTCTAAGGTCATTGGCAAACACCGTCAGCACAGCGATTCAGAACAGCAAGCACCAGCGCGCCCCCAAACGTTCCATCACTTTCATCAGAGCTGGGTAAACGGCACAACATTAGGCTGACTCCAGGGGAGGGTGGTCCCGCCTCTGCGCGGGTCGACCTAGGGAGGCAGCTCAAGTTTCCAGGGAACATTGTGACCAGTTCGCTTCACCCAGACATGGTGTTAACATCGGAGTCTACAGAGCAAGTGGTCCTGCTGGAACTGAGGGAGCCAAATACGCAGAAGGGCCAAAATATTCAGAACTGATCTTCGAATGCAGGAACAATGGCTGCAGGGCTCGCTGTGAGCCAGCTGAGGTTGGGTGCCGGGGATTCGCTTGGCCGCTCATTGGTGCCAACATTTAAACTCCTTGGAGTAAAAAGGTCTGCAGCATAGAGGAGGCTGAACTGGTGTGGTTCTCTGCTGGGAGGAGTGATTGCAGTTTTGGAGTGGACGACTGCAGCATCTCTGCAAAAAACATTCCAGGTCTGAAAGATAACTCTAGTTGGCTACAACAGAACAGACCTGTTTAGCTACTAACAGCCACCCCAAGCCGGTAACAGACTTAACACAAGTGAATCTGCAGCAACATTTACTGCAAGTTAACCATCAGAGAGTTTGCAGGCCCACACATCAACACGTCATGCAGAACTGTCTTCTGATCCTTTCGTTTAAAGTTGAAATCCTTAAGACTTCAGACCCCAGGTGACACCAACAGTTACCAAGGTGAGTAGGGCACAGCAGGACAGAGTAGAGTTGGTTACCTTGCTGAGGAGTTGGAGGTGTGTGTGCAGCACACTGTGGCTGCTCTGTCTTGTTCCATTACTCCTTTGCAAAATAAAAAAAACTGACCAAACTGTCAAAAAACAAAAAAACAATGCAGAAAAAGAACATTGTTGAGTAGATGCTGAACATACTGTGTCTGCTGTAGGTGACTCACAATGAAAGTCAGGCAACATTTCGCCAGTTGAGCACTTTTAATGTAAAGCAGCAGCAGCAGCAGCAGGATGCACCATTTGCATTAATATAAGCTATATGACAGTAAACAGTGAGGCTGATATTAATGAGATTATCTTGCAAAGGATTACATGCAAGCATCATTTACTGGGAATCCCTCATGATTAGGTAGGCAGTATGAATGCAGCACAGGGCTCCGCAACTACCAATCAAATCTACTATGCAGTGAGATCATTTCTAGATGTAAACACATTAACTGGCTATGACTGAAAAATGCAGACCATAAACAGGGGTTTAATTCCTTTTTTTTTTTTATCTTCAGGATTGTAGCTAAACTCCCCTGATTTGGAAAGCCCCTGAAATGCCCTTCTACAAATTACAGTAAATTACATCATTTCTGATCTGGTTTGTGTGAAAGTTCTGACCTTAAGGACTTGCTGATCACTTCCTGAGCAGAGTGTAGAATAGCACGGCATCTTATAGTTTATATCTGTCTAGGAAAGAGCACCTGTTCGGAGTCCTCACAGGGCCTCCTAACAATGTCATTGACCTTTTCTCTGACACCGACTGTATTTCAGTTCGCAGAATGCTCAAACAGCCGAAGCTGGAGCCGCGGAGATGCGAGCGGTGTGCCATGATTAACGCTTCTCTCTCCCAATCTCTGACAAGCACAAGGGCCACCATGCCCGTGTGATACACTCCTTCCCAAATTGAATCCTCTCCTCCTCTTTCTTGTTTAGTGATGTAATCGCATTCGGTACGACCACTTCTCACAGGACACCTATCCTCTTTTCATTTCCTGCAATAAAGTATTATGTGTGAGCCAACTTCAGCAGCAGCTTGCAGAATGCGCTCGGAGGTTTTGAGGTCAACACGGGTATTCATCAGCGCCGTTCCCTGCTGAGGACGTAATGATCAAAGTTTGTGTACCACAGGCATAGCACAATTTACAGCACCCCCAAGTGCCCTTGCCCATCACTCTGCATGACACTAAGCTTATCATTGTTCGGACCAATTATGTGACCCAGTCAGAAGAATACAATTGCCATTCGGTACCAGTGGTTCGCCAAATAAATAAGTGCTTAATGACCTTCTCACTCCCCCCCTTTTCAACTTAATTAGGGGAGGGGATGGAGGGCAGATTTGCTGGATGGATGGCGTTACAACAGCAGACTGTTAATCTGAAGCAGGGGACTGCCAGCCCCTCCTTCGTTGTGGGTGTTGGTTTGTTCTTCAGCTGTTTGTTTGCTGCCTGAGCCACTTAACTATGGCTGACCACTGGCAGACCCAGCTGTGTGGCTGCAGCCATTTGAGCATCCTGCTGCAGCGGCTCTGAGAAATCAGACGAGACGCCCACATCGCCAGTCCTGCAGGTTGTTGAACAGTCTCTCTCAGGTGACGCGCGTATGTTTGTGTGTGTGTGTTTTTATTGGCAGATTACAATTGAATATATCTGTCAGTGGTTTTTTGGGGTTTTTTTTTTTACAGTGAGAAGAAGGGACGGTAAATGGAGGCTGGTTTTCACAGGGTTTCGGGTGACACATCATGTGGCACCCTTCAATAAAAGCAGTACGATGAAGAATTGATCATATTTGCTGGTTTTCATATTATAGGCTTTAGACAAGCCCAGACAAGAACTGAGTCTTCAATGAATAACATTGCATAGGCTATAAAGAAACTGACTAAAATACTAATAAACATTTAGACAGAAGAATGACTTTGAGACAAGTGAATCAATGTGGTTATCTGGTGGTATTTATGGTTCTGCTGCTTTAAAAATCCTTCCCAGCAAACAGTGTGCACAATAATCATTAAAGCCATTGACTTTGCCTTTCATCACTTGAGATCCTTGAAACATCAGCAAAACAACGGGAGATCATCGTACATCTGCACAATCCATGTAAAATTCATGTTCGGCACAGCAGAGGCCAAAATTCAACAGCGACTGAGAAGAAACAGAACAAGATTAGGCTGCTCAAAGTGAAGGTGCTTCCTCTCCTTCTTTGTGCCAATTACAATTTTATTCTGTGACAGCTGGTATGACGGCATCTGTATGAGTTGTTCGTTCTTCAGGTCACGACATCGTTACCTCTTTTCAGCGTTGTTCTTTCATGCAAAGTCAGGTTTTTCAGGGGTTGCGTTTGCAACTGCAAATAGTCTTGCAGTATTCTCTATTTAGCTATGTTAATTCCTGAGTCATTATCAAGAAACCAGTGTGTGTTGTGATACTGACCACTTAAAATCTGTTTGCTTTCTCATAATTTAGATGAAAAGGTTAATATAATATTTCCCTCCTGGTCAAGGGTTTGATTAGATTAGTTTAGCACAAACACTTGTAGCAGGAGAGGCCTGAGTAATGAGATCGGAGACCTTTTTCACAGCAGACTTTTTGACTTGCTTTAATGATGCAACTGAGCGCTCGCTGGGACAGTTCGTTATAGCCACAAATACACCGAACAGTCACCTGGGCGTTTCAGTTACAATATTTAATGGCTTAAGTTAGTTTTTTTTTGTTTGTTTTTTTAGTTAAATTTTGGCATGACACCGCCACAAATTTAGATCCACTGCCAGGTCTGTATGATGTGTTACTTGTGTAAGTACCAAAATAAAAGCAGATTTGTACTTTTAAAAAATGTAATGATCGGTTAGATGCCCTTTAGCACCTGATTAATATGATGAGAACCAATTCAAGTGTTTTTCCATGATCTACCCACATAGGTGTTTCCACTTATTGTTGCTGTTTATGCTCATTTCAGGAGTGTAGTAATGAACAGATTCATTGGTTCTCATGATCCAATTTAGTGTATTTTCTGAGCTATATTTTTTTACTTTATTACTGAGTTCACAGCGAGATTAGAGGAAATGAGGGTAGAGAGAACGAGATGCAACAAAGGTCCTCGGATAGACTCAAACTGGGCACGCTGCAGTTCACGGTTGGTGCCTTAACCCTGGGGTTCCTCTTATCTTCATTATTCTTATTAGTACATGGAGTCTGGTGGCATGGAGGACGGTATTAGATGCATGTTTTAACCACACAGAAATCCCTTTAAGTGTTACTAAGGTGCCTCAGCCAAACAAACAATAATTAACCTTTACACTCAACTAGAAACTGCGCTTTGCCCAAATTGCGATTTGCTGTCTTAATGTTTTCACTGGGCTTATTAAATGTCATATAATGATTCACGTCTCATTAAAATTGTAGCCTTTCTGATTTTCAATTTTTAATTAGCATATTTGGTCGCCACCAGGAGTCCCAGCTGCTTCTGTATTTTGATGGGCGACACCAGCTGCCCTCTGCACATGACTCTGTCTTATACACAGAGACATGAGAAACTGAAGATTCCTGCATTATGGGCCATACAGGTTTAAATAGCAACCAAATTATTTATACAGTGGATGAAGACAGCACTGTAGCTAAGACTGTGGAACAGATTTAACTGTTACCCCACAAGTCTCTCTCATCACCTTTTGGCTCATGCAAAGTTCTCTATCTTGCTTCTTGTAAGTCTGACTGATAAAACTATAGAGTAGACTGGTTAGATAAAAGCAGAGCATTCCTTTCAGCTAATGAATTCAAGGTGCTAGACATCCTGGGCCAGACTCGCCCACAGAGCTCAGTTTGTGCCCAGCAGGTACAGACAGTGCCATTCTTAGATGTCCCGTAGAAAATGAGTAGCCAGGAGTGTTTTAGAGACTCTAGTGAATCGGCCCGTAGAGCCGCCCAGTAGCAAAAATGCAAAAGAATATCTGTCCTTCAGTGAGAAGTGTCCTCAGTGAACAACAACACCTCTTCTTCTGGGTAAACGTCACCGAATCCAGAGAAAAAGGTGTGCTAAGATGTGTTTATCAACACAAATATGCCAAGGGCTGGGCCTCTGTCCAAGTCTCCCACTCTCTTCCTCTCTCTCTCTCTCTCTCACACACACACACACACACATACACAAACACACGCAGCCAATGCCAGCTCTGCTGTTGCAGTCCAGCTGGCACTGAGAGGGATTCTTTGATGTTGGTAGAAGCCAAAAAATCTGCTGGAATTGCATGAAGGGGAGAAGTTGTGAGCAGATCTGCCTGTAGTAAACATATTTTAGCTACTGTGCTGGAGATAATGTTGAGACATTTGGAACAAAAAGATTTAAATGACTGCAAACTTTCCTAAGATCTTTTTTGTGTCTCATTTGGACCAGCACTCGGCACAGAGCAGACTGGACACAGACTGTGTGACTGACTGATTGGCACTCAGATAAAAATGAAACATTGAGGACTTCTGTGTTTCAGCCTTGTGTTTGAACACTGAGGAAAACAACAATAGTTCCAAATTCATATTTTACCTCTGAATGACTCTTAAGGTATCCAGCGAACATTTGAAAATATTTTCAACAAGCACTGTTATTATCACTACTTGCTAATTGGTAGCAATTATCTCATAAAAAGAGATTGCCATTTGTGGGAGAAATCTGTTCATCAAATGGGCAGCATGAATGAATATTGGCTTTTTCCTCCCATTTATTCAAACACATGCGTAATAGACTGTCGAATGGGTCCCAGAACTAGTCAAGTAATTCATTAACTGTATTTTCTGAAGTGGGGCAAAGTGAAAAATAACATAAAAGCTCCAAAATCTTTATACGCAAAGACCTGAAAACAAAGAAAGATTCCTGTACATCTGTCGCTCTCTGGACATTATAATTTGAGCTCACTAGCCTCCACCGAGGCTGTGACCAGGCCTGTGTCCCATTTTCACAACACCGATTATTCTTTAGCGCTGGATCAGAATGAATCAGTGATCAAAGACCAGCTGGCTTTTCACAGTTGGAACGCGGAGCTCAATCCCACATATGAAAGAGAAGTGCTCTCTGACACCTGTTGATCAAACTGAAGAACTACAGGCACTTCTAACAAGGGCCATACATACAGTAAGAGCATCAAACAGCACAGCGCCTGATCAAATATGGCAGAAAAGATGAGTATGTGAGAATGAAAGCTTTTTTTTTTCCTTTTTTTTTTTTTAGCTCAGGCAGCGATGTAGAAGTCTATTGTTGCGCAAAACCTCTTTGCTGTGAGATTTCAGTGAACAAGGTTGGTGTCCCGCCTGGATGCGAAAGGGTTAACTCTCTTAATGCGATATCTCCGTGATGCATTTCGGGTGTCCAAGGACCCGTGAATTCCTGCCCTGATAAGCTGTCAGGAGCATTGCCCTGTCTACAAATTGCATGCATGTGTGCGTGTGTGTGTGTGTGTGCGTGCATTATTATGTATGTGTGTGTAATTAAGAATTGAGAGAGAGCGGACAGCCTCAAGGTCATATGCCATTAAAAACAAGACTGCATAAATTCCGCCTAATAATTCATAATAATGACTCCCCTGTTTGTCGGTTGCTTGTTTATCCCACGTTCATTAACATGCCAGCCTCATGGTGCTCATACTGCAAAACGCCTTATGAGTGGGAGTGAGGAAGAGTGATTAGAGGGCATATGGAAATGATTATAACCTGCTGAAGTGAGAGTATCCCAGATCCACCGCACTCTCATAGAAACCCCTCATGAACGGAGAGGATTAAGTAAGTAGATTAGGAAGCAGAAGTCCTCTGTGGAGGTGTACAGTACATGTGTGTTGAGGGTGTGTGTGTGTGTGTGTGTGAGTGTGTGTCGTTATCTCTGCTTTGTCATGTTGAACTCTTTTGGCTCTCTCTCAGTCTCCTTGGCCGTCACTTCCTTGTTCGTGATATGAGATTCTCGCAGTGCCCTTGAGTGTGGAGCCTTGATTTTTCTAAGTCTTCAAGCCAAAAACGATCACTCTGGTCCTCCTAGTTCCTCCAAGTTCTTCCACTTTTGCTTTTACATTTATCACACATAGGCTGAAGTTATGAATTAATGCACAAATACACTTTTGAACGTCCACTGTGAAATAAAATAAACTGAGGTACGGAGGGAGATGTCAGAAATGTCAACTTTATCAGCAAGTATTGTAAGTTCAGGAAGAGAGTGTAAAGTTACTCAAGGAACAAGATAAAGAAATACCAACTGAAGACGAAAGGAAGAGTGGAGTGTGCATATGTAGTCTGTAGTAGAGTACAACCAGCAGTAAAATAATTTGCCCACTTTTTCAGCTTTTTTAGAGGAACTCACAGACATGGTCAAGATGAAACTTGTTTTTGACCCTCTACTCGATAGCTGAAAAGACTGGTTGATTAATCAATTAGACAGTTGGCAAAAAAATGTATTGACAATAAATGTTATATTTGCTTAATCATCTTAAATCATTTAAAAATAGCACTAGCTTCTCAAATGTGAATATTTGCTTGTTTTCTGATAGTAAATTCAATATTTTGGGGTTTTTTGACTGGGTCAGAAAGACATATTATACACTAAATTATCAATTGATTATTAAAGAAAATATTAAGAGAGACTTATTAATGATGAAAATGATGAAGGTTGCAGAGTTACAGTACTTCTGTAAGTAATAAATACAACCTTGTATTAATTACTTGACAGAAAAAATTCAAACAATTTGATCAAACACAACTTCACAAAAAATTAGCACAGTAAGAACTAAAATAATTCATGTCTAAGAATGTAGAGTCAAATGAAATGGAGTAAACCTGAGCCGTTTGGGGCGAAGTTGCTCATACGGTAAAGTGCAGTGAGCTGCAGTGCAGAGTTACACCAAGTTCAATTACAGTTTAAGTTTGAGCTCATTTATATGACTTTGAGAGGTTGTTTTCTAAAACTCACTCACCTCTGACTAATTTGGACAAAATAATCATTTCAGCCAGAAGCTTATCAAGGAAATAATAGCAAAAAAAAAAAAATTGGCTCTCAAAAAATCAACAATGAGGATTCTGCAGAGACAGCTAATTCTCCTCAGATCAAACTATCAATTGCAAATAAACAAAGAATTGTTTAAGTTTAATTTAAATTGGCAAAATTTACACTAATCTTTAAAGGAGTTTGCTTAGAGAAAGATTTGTAAGTTTTGCTATTGCCAATAACATGCCATAAACAGCTGTTTACTCACCAGTCTAAAGGGAACATTGTGAGTTCAGCATCAAACTTCATTACTTTACTAGCCAAGTTTCTGTCTCCAGCGGGGGAAAGCAACAGTTTTGTTTTGTTTCTATTTCTGTCCCTTATTCTCTTCTACTGACATTAGCATGCTAACCAGCTAGCTCCAGCCCAGTCGATCTGTCTCGTCATTTTTTAATTAACTCACTAAAGCATCCAGTGTGACCTGAAGACGTATCGCTGCTCAAAGGACGTATTATAAAACCTCTTGTCTCGTGACGATGCAAGAATGGCTGAAGCTCTTGGCAAGACTGGTAAGTAAACAGCTGTTAATACCAACACTGGCTATTTAGCAACAGCAAAACTTACAGATGACTGTTAAGTTTGACAGATGGAAGGAAGTCGTTCACTGCTGAACAGCGGCTTCGGTGAAGAATAAAACAAAGGGACTCTCAGAACACACTAGGTGCCCCCGTTGCCAATTACCTCAAATGCCACACTGATGTGCGCTCGCTCTTGAACTCGCTCCCTGGAAAATGTCACTATATGTGGAAATAACAAGTAAACAGCATTTGACACCAATTGCTGCTTCCACCACTTTCAGTAATGACTGCAGGCCTGTTCTGACTCAGCCCCGATGTGTTTTACTGATGTCTGTGCTCCTTTTGTGTAATTCCATGTTGAGTTGTGTTTCATGTTGCGTTCCATTGTTTCATGATAGACTGTGCAGCGCTGTTTTTTATGCTGCGTGATGTCGTACTGTATCACGTCATCTTGGGTTGTGCTGTGTTTCTCACACTCTCCTTGTGTGCCCTGATAACCAGCGGGATGCTGACAGGTCAACAGCCTTCCACCCAGAGGTAAGAAGAACCTTGTCCCTAAAAAAGGAACCTCTAACGACGTACAGTTAGAAAGCAAGCGAAGGTGACAGCGTGGGGCACAATCCCACCTAAAGTCTGTTACGCCTTGTTCACACAGGTCTGAATGACACCTGTTCTCATCTGCTCCTCTGTTGCTCTAAAAAAAGATTTAGTCCATCTTCTACTAATGTGGAGTCGAGTCATTACTGTGTACATGTCAAGGGTTTTACACGTTCACCAGCATTTTCAAATAATTTTCTCTGCTGTGAACATAAAAGCACAAAAACAATAGCAAGGTCAAAACTGAGGAGAAAAAGTGTTTTAAAGTTCATCTGCAAGAAGTGTGGACATGGCCTTAGAGTAAAACTCTCTGATCCTGCTCGGTGTAAACATGACCTCAGTCCTCTTCAGCTGTACTCTATGTGTAGCTCATTAGGTCTGCGAATGTAATCTGAGCCACCGAAAGGAAACTGCACCAAAATGAGCAGGGAGACAGTGTCTGAAAACCAGACAAACTTGTGATGTGGTTTTTTCATCATGTATTTTTCATTTGTTGTCACCAATGTGACAACCAACACTTTGAAAGGTGCCGTTCTCACCTGCCTCAAGCTTAACTGAATGAGAAAGAAGTACAAAGAGACACAAAACAGCCACAAAGACAAATGGAAAAAAAAAAAAAACAACCACAAAGAGTTGCTGCATGACCACAAAGATGAAAAACAAAAAAATAATGACCGCACAGAGTTCAAAAACGACCAAAAAGAGATGCAAAAAAAAAAAAAAAAAGAGGAAAGATAAATTGACCACAAAGAGAAGCAAAATGAGCCTTTCACATGTGTGTGTCCAGGGGCACATTGTCTCATAATCTGTCCAGAGCTGGAGGCTCGACCTCAAATACCAGCTCTTTATATTAAATATCAGAATACTTCAAGTTGTTTATTTGGCATTCATCTATTGCTGAATACTGAATAGAGAATGTGACTATTAATAATTTCTGTCTTTAAATGTGACTCTGAGAACATTTTCACTCTTTTTACAAATTTATTTAAAAAACTGTGCGATCCAAACAGCTAACGCTTAAAAAGCAGCAGTAATCCAACAATCAACTCAGCGCAGCTATTAGAATATTCTGTCAAGCAATTATGAAATTTTAATGTGTTGTTACTCGGATATTGAAATCGTGTCTTTATGCTTTTTTCTTGAACGTCTCCCCCTGCCCCCTGCTGCGCGTGACCTTCTAGGTGCGACGTGATGCACAGCGTGGTGGTTTGCGTGAAGACATTGGCTGATTCATAAGGCTCCGCTTGCATAAATTAGTCTCTCTTTCCCTGTCAGTGTGTTTTTTCTTCTACAGGGTTCAACCTACTGGAACTTGACACTGTGCTCGGCAGAGAGGCTGGCAAGGAATTCGAGAGTCTTGGTAAACAGCACTGGGCAGTAACCTCTCCAGGGAACTGAGCATGTGTGTGTGTGTGTGTGTGTGTGTGTGTGTGTGTGTGTGTGTGTGTGTGTGTGTGTGTTACTCAGCAGCAGTCAAAAGAAGGTGTTGCTGCTCTGTTGACATGGGTCACAGTGGCAGGGTGGAGGGGCAGGATAGGAAAGCTGTATAAATGGGGTCAGGGTCACTGACAGCAGAGGAGATTCAGCTCCGGATGTTGGTGAAACGATGCTTTACGTTTGACAAAGTGCTGTAAATGGGACGTAGGCTTGTTGTTGTGTTGTGTCATGTGATGTAAGGTGGTGTAAAAGTCCATGTGGTTTCACTGCAAAAAGGTTGTGCTGGATTTGTGTTGTTGCTGTTTTGAGCTGTTTTTCGTTCCCACTCTCCTTTTTCCCAGTTTGACAAGCCACCCTGTGAAAAGTGTTAACCAGTGGGAAAAACAAACAGAAGCATTTTCATCCATGGATATGGTTAAATGGGGCTCTTGCACCTGTTACTGCAGAATTGCAGATTTGGTTGTACCATTAGTTTCCACACACTCAGTGTTGCACTGACTGGGAATATTTTAATGGAACCAACCCACTCTCCTAACACTAACGAACTGCCTCCTACCAACAAAGTAAACTTTATTTCTGAAAGTCACACTTTTCAGAGTTACTCCCCATGTGAATTCATATTTTTATGAGTCAACATAAAAACACAGTTAGCTGCAGCGCACAGTAGGCCAGGCCACAAGTAAAAACACAGCTGCAGCAGCAGAGAGGTGACGTCATGTGTTCTCTAACATCACCTTTGATTTCTGTCATTTTAAATGGTACATACAGTAGATCTTTTACATGCTTTTTTTTAAAAATAGAAATGGTGTTTTCTTTTAGGGATTTTTACATGCTCATTTATCAAGTGGGATGTGCTGCTGAGGTGCATGTGATACTATGGTGGATTCAGAAAGTGTTTCTCCCATCTCCACACAGGATCTTTGGAGCACAGCCAGGGTGACCATCAGGTCCTTGGACACCTCTCTTACCAAGGCCCTTTTCCCACAATTGCTCAGTTTGGCCAGGCAGACTCGCTCTCCTGGTTGTGCCATGTTTCTTTCATTTAAGAATTATGGAGGTCACTATGCGCTTGGGAACCTTCAATGCAGCAGAATCTTTTTGTAGCCTTCCCCACATCTGTGCCTCAACACAATCCTGTCTCTGAGCTCTGCAGGCAGTTCCTTTGACCTCTTGGTTTTTGCTCTGATGTGCATTGTCACCTGAGAGACCTTATATAAACAAGTGTTTGTCTTTCCAAATCATGTCCAGTTAGCTGAATTGACCACAGGTGGACTCTGAAACATCTAAAAGATGATCAAGAGAAATTAGAGGCACATGAGCTACATTTCAAGTGTCACAGCAAAGGGTCTGAATATTTGGTGATATTTCAGTTTTTCCTTTTTGATAAATTTGCAAAAATTCCTAAAATTCTGTTTTCACATTGTCATTACAGCGTATTGAGTGTAGATTGATGAAGGGAGTTTTAGGGTAAGGCGGCAACAAAACAAAATTTGAAAAAGTTGTGCTCTTAGTGGCCACAGTGAAAGAGGCCACTAAGAGCACAGCAAGAAGCACAACTGAATAAAGTTACCCTGTACAACAGAGTCAACAAAAAAAACAAAACAAGCCACAACCAATGTATAAGGCTCCATCTCGCTAAAGCCAGACCAGTTTTTGGCTCCACGGTCGGACGGGGAAAGAAATTCAGCCTTGGACTTATCCTTTAGGACCGGCCTCACGATAGTCCGCCATGACCGGTCTTCCTGTATCCGTCTCATCTCCTTCTTTGGCAGAGGCCTTTTCAGATGCAGTGGAGGAAATTCTTGAAGGTCGCTTTCACCTGAAACACTGCACTGTGCCATCTCACCTGTGGGCGGTCCCACGCTCACATGCACTCACGCGCACATGTACATGCATTGATGTGCACGCTCTGCCAGACCGCCTACCAAAACATAAAACAGAGAAACTCAGATTACAACACATAGAGAGGGGTGTGACCTCTGCTCAGGACACCATTACTCCACTATATAACACACAAGATAGTTATTTTCTGCTACATTATTGTTTAAAATCTCACATACAAAACTTTTAAATAGTAGGAAGAGCACATCCTTAAATGTAAAAATGTACAGCATGCAATGGTAAATGGTCAGGAAAAAAAAGGAGCAAACCCATTGTTACGGTCCTTTAACAATTAAAACAGGGGAATTAATTGTTATTTTTATGTTTTAATGATGGAGCTAATAAGTAGCCTACTACAAGATTTAACCCTCAAAGCTATCAAACACAAAATAGCACCACCATAATTGTGAATGCAAAAAAAAAAGTTAGTCTCCACCCTTGGAAAGTGATTTATTACACACAAAAGTGAGTGACAGCGTGACTTCACCACATCACTTTTAACACCAGAGCTTTCATGATCTCCACCCACTAAACGTCACACCTCTGGGGCTCAGCTGTCAAAGGCAATTCCGCCTGTGTTTCACTGTGTTAGATCTCCCGAACAGAGAGCAGAGTCGCAATTACGGCAGCACGTGAAGGCAGCACTGCGCAGGTGGGGGGGAAAAAAAGCCCATGACATTATTTAGCCTTTTGCCTTTGGCTTAGCATGTGTTTCCCAGAGTAGTTTTTTTTTTTTTTTTTTATCTTCAACTTTGAGGAGACTCCGAGTTTTTTTTTCTTTATATACTTATTTTAATTCCGTAGTGAGTGGCCCGGTGTCACACATGGCTCCCCAGGCGGTCTGGCTCCTGGTCGCGCTGTCCGGTGTTCTGAATGTGCGCTCCTGCTGGGCTTATACCTGTCCGGCCATCTGCCGCTGCAGCGCCGACACTTTTCAGTGCAGCAGAGACACTCAGCTGGCCTCTCGGGCAGGGACAACATCCGTGTCTCGACTGTAAGTGAAACAGCTTTCTAGCTCTCGTCTGTAATCCTCCTGTGAATGATCTGTGACACTTTATTCACTACTGAACCCATCAGCGCCCTTCTGCTACTTCATGAACTTTTTTTCTTCTTCTGGGACTTATTATATCTGACTTCTCACTAAGTTACTTTTAGTCATTTTTATTATGTGACTTATCATAAATGTAATTTTGATGGATAAGCTGAAGAGACATGTTATGTATCTTTTTTTTTTTTCTTTTTTACCCTGTGTGTTAATGTGGAGTCAACAAGTTAAATTCTGGCTGTTACAGAAGGCTCACTCATCTTCCCTTTAAAGAAGTCCCCACTCATGCCTTCAAGGAGCTGATCAACATCACAATAATGTAAGTCAAATTTACAGTGGATGAATTAATGTTGCATCAAAGCTGGGGCTAAGGACACACACTGTTGATAGACACTTCATGAAACCTTGATGAAACACACAAGCAAAGGCGAATGCTGACTATTCAAAATATGTTAATTATGCATTTAATCTTATTAATACAGTTAAATGTATGTTATATGCCTGCCTTGAAATGTGACAGAATTAGGGCATGAAACGTAACCACAAGTGCATTTGAGCAACTCTAAATAAATATACATACACATTTACAGCAATATTATCAGTAATATTATCATGTGCTTTGGGTGAACTTACTGCAAACGGCACCACTGTAAGGAAATGTGATGTATTGCATAATAGGGGGAAAAAAAATTATCTTTTGAGTCTGTTGCAAATTAACTTCCAAATACAGTTATTAACACTTTCCCTGTAGCGCCGTCTATTGGCCTGTGTGTGTGTGCAGAGTATCCACAATATCCATTTTGGATGAAACAACAGAACAGTATTGAAAGTGTTCAATCAAGTAATTTATCCAAACATGTGGGAGCATATTACAGCAGCAGTAAGAAATCGAGCAGTAGTGTTTGTTTGCCACATGTACACACACCCGCCTGCCTCTCACACCTCACCACAGAAGCCTGGAGATTGTACAACATAATGAGAGTCATATTTTACAAGATTAAACAAAACATTAGTACAGTAGTGTATGATATGCTGTATGTGTATAATGAAGTGTTGTAGAATGCTGGAAGACTTTATGTCCTTTAAAAGGATTAAATATTGTAGTTTCTTATGTTATATTATTAGACACATATCTCTCGAGCTGTGAAAATGAGAAATATGTAATTTTCAGAAATCAGACTTAGAAATAAAAGTGCAGTCAGTACAAAATGATGTCCCATAATTATGAAAAAAAATTATATATACTGTATATGTATTTGTCATGACCCAATGAATTACTACTAAAGACTCCACTGTTACATCAGGTATTCACGAGATGCTCGTATCTTGACATTTGTTTATGACTCTTCATTATTTGCTGACGTAACTGCACTTATAACTGGGGTTACTGAAAAAGGCCACGTTATCTCAGTTGAAAGAAGTTTCACCCACATGCTTATGTCATCATGTTCCCAACATGTGCTATGTTTATGATGACGCATGACTGCCATTTTCTTCTTACTTTATTCTGTATTATCAGCTATTAGGTTTCATTCATTCAGCAATTAAAAAAAAAAAAACGTTTCTAAATATACGTAGATGTGGCTGTTATGTATGACATAAGAATCAACACAAAAAATGAATTCATGGATATTCTCTGTCCAACATGATCTATTGAAAAGAAGGAAGCTGTAGAAATAAAACTGCTGTGAAACAGTGAAGGCCACGTACGTCAAAGCAAGACAGATTTCAAAGCGCAGTCGTTTCATAACCAGCTGGCTTGCGAGTCTCAGTAGCTGGACTGTTCGACAGCACAAGTGCATACACAATGCAGCGGTAAAAACTACAAATTGTCTGAGGACAGGATTACCAGACCAGAAATATCATTGCCTAAATGTAATCAGTTGTTCCTTGGTTCAAATGGCGATCAGGTCAATAAATTTCACCTAAATCCAATTACAACAGAATGAGATGTCTTACTGAAAACATACCCTCTTTTCATCTGAATTTCTGAATAATTACTTCTCATCTTTATCATGTTTACAGCTACTAAATACTCAGTCCTAAAGCCATGACATTATCCACCATTTAATTAATATACCACTAAGAGTTTGATGAGCGCATATGAAATGTTTGTTACCCTGTGGTAAAACCATTTTCAATTTGAGCTGAGTGCGTTCGACTCTGTTCTGCTCCTCAGGGACGAGTCTTATCAGTCTCAGATACTCACAGTCACAGTATTTACACAGGTTTGTTTTGTTCAAATTATGTCTCCATCAAAAAGTTTAAATGAAGTTATAGATTTTTTTTTTTAATCTTTTTTAGCCTAGAGCAAGTTAACCAGTAAAACCTGTGTCAAGGTGGAATGACACAAGGAGCTGCATGTGGTTTGTCATTGATGACCCAAGCTGGAAATCACAGCGCCGCTTCATCTAGATGATCATGTGAAAAAGCTTTTCATGAGCTGTAAGTGGTAATTATGACACTATACGCAATGCAATCAGAGGAGGGGATAAAATGGAAAAAAAAAATGCAAGCAGTGCAGATGGAGTCATTTAATTGTTTCTTAGTGTGAAATGGAAGCAGAACGACATTAACCCTAAGAAAAGTGTCTGCTAATTACAGCAGAGTGGGAGTCTGAAACGATGATTACAAAAAAGAAGATGGAGAGGAGAGTCATCAGAAAACAAACTGTTCAAGGACAAATCAAGAAGTCTTGTTGACTTTGTTTGTCTCCGAAAATGTCTTTGTTCAGTACTCCTTTTTAAACGTCTTCACTTAGTCTTCTTGGCCCAGATGCATCCAAGATGTAAGTTTGGAATTTTTCCAAACATGAGGTGAAGACGTGCATGTGTGTGTGTGTGTGTGTTTGTGTGTGTGCGTGTGTTGCGCCCTAGAAGTATGAATCGTTGGCGGTGGTATTTTAATATTTCCCTTGTGGTTTGTATCCCTGTATCAATCAACTCTGCCCTATTTCTCAAAGAAAGTAAGTGAGTGTGGAAATAAATCTATAATAAGCACTTGTGTCACTCTCAATATTTGTTTGACTAAAATTGCTTATTTGCTGGCTGAATCTGAGACGTTTCAGGAGTAATTTGTTTACAGTCTCTTGTTAATCTGTTGACTGATGTGGAGCCATTTCTTTGTGTCACAGTGAGATTTCCCAGAGCGACTGCATCACACAGATACAGAGACATGCCTTCCTCTCCCTCCACAGCCTGGCGCAAATGTAAGCGACACTTACCTTCCCATCACACATCATATTCAAAGGTGATGAAAGCAATTATTCATTTGAACAGCTGCTATGTGTTCGGCATTTCATTTAAGTTCCGCAGGATTAGTCTCTCAATTACAAAGCAGCGTGTTTAATCCTTGACTTCCAGAGCGGCTGATGAATTCATGGGTTTTACTGTGTTTGTTTGTTGAAGGTGACTGACAACAATTGTTGTAATTACTGATATTTTTGCTCATTTCTGTTCCCGCAGTTCCGTGCAGAATATCAACAGTCTGAGGGCTATTGAAAAAGGGGCCTTCACCGACCTGCCCAGACTGGAATATTTGTAAGTCGTTCTGTTTTATATTATTTGTTATTATTCCCCTATTTAAACCCCTGCGATGAGCCGGTGGGTCAATCATTACAATCTCATTCTCTGAGCATCGTGCAAATGTGACTTTATATTAAATTTAGTGGCCATCCCAAATTTGTTTGTTTTTTAAAAGGCATCAGTACGTATTACAAATTTACTTGCACATTTTAGAAGCTTAATCGATTTGAATGTTTATGAGTATGGTCCCACGCTAACATGCTAAAATGAGATGATGAACATTATACCTGCCAATCATCTTCATGTTAGCATGGTGACATTAGCAGTAATGCTCAAGGCTTTAGCCTCACAGAGCTGCTGGTGTGACTGTAGACTATTAGTCTTGGTATTGTATTATTGTTTGTGTGTCTTTTCTTCACTCTGGTTGTGTTATCCTTGCTGTGTGTATTTGTATAAAGGCACATCTACTGTCTGACACTGAGAACTAGCTAAAGCTAAAAACGCTGCAGTATGTGGCACTGGTCCATGTTATGTCCCTATAGAGATAAACATCAAATTAATAGAAATGATGAGTTGAAACAAGCCCATACAGAGTATGTATGACACTGTCAGACAGGGTTGAAAAAGATATAGTGTGAACGTGGAGCTAAAAGGAGGGAAAGTGGATGTTAAGAGGTTACCAGCTGAGATAATCGGCGACTCTCTTGTGGACATTTTAAAGATTTGTCCTTAAATGCCTGTGATCATCTGTCTCTGCTGCTTGTCTTCACAGGAGCATCACTAACACAGGAATGGTAAACTTCCCAGACTTCACAACTATCTCTTCCTTGGCACCAAATGTTATCCTGTAAGTAATCCTATTTCAAAAATAGTGTGTTTCCAAACCGGATTAGTGTCTTTCTGCTTGTTGCAAAACTGCACGTTCTTCATGTTCTAACTCTTAAGTAGAACCCAGTTTTACTTTTATCTGTCAATGTCACGATGCCACCAACCCTGCTGCATAAACTGCAACTGGGTCACAGTTCATCAAACCGCTCTTTTTTATATTCCGTATGTATATACATAATTTTGTCTAACTGATAATTTAGCCAAACCGCCTGAGTGAGTGGTGAATGTTATCTCTTCCATGTGCAGAGAAATGGCAGACAACATGAGGATCGACTTCATTCCTGCCAATTCTTTCCAGGGTATCGCAGAGGAGTTTGTTGACATGTGAGTACAGGAACCAGATTCTTTTTGTTACAATATTATCGGAGCTGGGAGCAACAATTTGTCACCATTCGTTAAGAATGTTTTTTGATGTGTCTCGATATGCTTATGTAATTGAATGTTCAGTTCTGACCTTGGTGATAGGTGCGTTTGACAGCAAACTAAAATTTATAACATTGTGTCCTTCACAGGAACCTCTTTAGAAACGGCTTCAAGGAAATTAAATCTCATGCATTCAATGGAACCAAGCTCAACACACTGTAAGCATTTTGATTATCAACATTTTTCCCTCATACAGTACTAACCTAACAACAACATAACAGGTCAATACAGTATGTTGCTGTTAAGTATGTTGTTCACAGTTAAGGCTTTTTTTTTTTTTTTCTAATCATAAAAACTGAGTGTACCAGTAAACAAACGTTATGTAAGACTAAACAAAGATTGGATGCCCTGTTGTTTTCTTGCTCTGCCCTGTACTGCTGAATGTTGATGGGGACGAGATATGTGCAGACACCCTGCAGTCTAAAAATAATGCTCATCTTCTTCAGTGTCAAATTGAGAAAACAAAAAGCAGATGAAAAATGCTTTTGGGCACTGTTGAACAGTAACGTGTCATTTATAATTTTCTTTCATGTTGTATGGTAGCTGCAAAACTACAGTTAGGAGCGGAGGTCACTTGTGTTACAGTTGTGTGTGTGTGTGGTTTTTTTTATGTCTTTTGTAGAATTTTGAGAGACAACAAGTATCTCAGTTACATTCAAGAAGATGCTTTTGAAGGAGCCACAGGTCCGAGTTCTCTGTAAGTGACACTAATTCAAGTTAATAATATCAATAAAACCAAAGGAAATGTTGTGACAGTTTTCCAGGAGTCAGCTTAAAAATCAGTGGTGGAAGACCAGTTCAGATCCTTCATTTAAAGCTGCCATAGTCAATATTTTCACATTAACAGTGGATCACATGACTACTTGTATGTGAAAGGGGTCGTTCGTAGTGACAAACTTACAGTGAATTATCAACCATGTCTGCAGTTCTAGGGAGCTTTAAAGCGTCTTTCATCTAATTGTTTTGGTTTTATGGCCGACAACTTAACTGTTTTGGGTCACGCCCACTGTTTTCAACTGTGTCGTTTTAAGCCACAGCAGACACCTAATCATCGATAGACAAAGTTAGCTTCTAGCTAATGAATAGAGTGGAGCATTTAGCAGCTGAAGAGACAGATAATTTTCTCAGAAGTTGGGGGAGAACAAAACAGCCAGGAACATGGCTACAAATAAATGCTAACATCGCTATGTAGCTATTATAATGCATGTAAAGGGAACTGATTGCTAACATGTTAGCTGCGTCATCTTAAAAGGTGATATGACAGCTGCAGTTCCTTACTTAAAGTACTACATGTCATGTCAAAGTTTTTTTTTTTTTTTTTTTTTTTTCTCTTAAAATAATAATAATAATAAATAATGTAGAGTAGAGATCATGACAGGAAATTACAGTTAATATTTAACATGTAAATTTCAGATTGTATGAAAGTCAAATATGACCGAGGACATTCATACATTCTCTATCTATTGTTGTTTAAATCAACAGCATTGTGGCGATCATTTGAACTGGGTCAGTGAAGCAAGATTAATATTCATAACAATGTTTATCATTTTATTGTATAAACACTAGGGCAGTGACAGTCAGTCTGTGTAAACAACCAACAAGGCAGCCAGGACTGCTGAATGCTGATTATAGCGAGCAAACAGCCAAGTCCGAGGAGCATACAGCTCACAAGGTCTCTGAGTGCAAGCAACCCCATTTTGTAGATGTGAAATTTCCTCTTATCTTGGTTATGAATTAGTGTCTGTGGTATTCACTGACATGCAAGAAATGCCAAAGGTCATCCTTTTGCTTGTGTGGGGTCCAATGTGCTACCTCTATGTAATGTCAGGTTACAAGTATCCAATCAAATGAGGGAGCAGAGTAGCTCCCAAATATTATTTTCGCTTGATGATGAAATGAATTCAGTCGTGAATGTCATTGTAATTTCGATTTCCATTCTGTGATGAAGCTTTTTTGTTGTCAATGTGCATCTCTTTAGAAAAACAGCATGATCTGCTCACTGGTTTGATGAATATGAAAACACTGTAAATTAGAGCTTGGCTGCCGCAGTCACTAGAACTCAATTAACACCTGTGGGAGGTTCAGCAGCATTTGCCTGAAACAGCATTTCTTAGCGCCATCAACAAAACACCAAAATGATGGGTCCTGTCATGGGAAAACCTGGCTATGTATGCCTCCAACAGAGTTTAAATTACACATGAAATTCAAGTTGAGATAGACCAAAGCTGTTCTAGTGGCTTGTTGTAGTCCAATGCCTCATGAAAACACTATTTTATTGGTAGGTACTTCACTAATCTCCACTGAAATGTATGTCTACGTTCTCTGCGTGTGTGATTCAGGGATGTTTCCTCCACAGCTCTGAGTTCCCTCCCACCTAAAGGGTTGAGGCAGGTGCGGTTCCTGAAAGCCAGCTCTGCCTTTGCTCTGAAGAGCCTCCCTCCTCTGGAAAGCCTGGCTGAACTGGTGGAAGCCGAGCTCACGTACCCCAGCCACTGCTGTGCCTTCCACACGTGGCGTCGAAAACAAAGGTAGCCGACGACCGCTCCCAGAGATGTAACAAATCCATTCACATCTGCATAAAGAACAAAAGCTCTGTGTAATGAATGCAGATCATCAGGAGTTCGGCAATTAGCAGTTGAGTTTATTGACATTTTGTGTGGTCTAACCTTTTCCTTTCCTTTCTTATATTTATTTAAAGGGAAAGTGCCTTAAAGAACTTCACAAAGTTTTGTGATCTCAGCGAAACAGAAACGTAAGTTACTTCACTGCACACTTAGGAACTGTACAACACTTTTTTTTTAAAATTAAGACCTTATTAACATTATAAATATTTCCTCTGGACCTTCCCCTTACAAAGAAATGTAATACACTCCCCAACCCTATTGAATCGATGCAATTCATTTTGGCATTAATAACTAAAAGTGTACAAAGAATTTGAGGTGTACCATAACTAGCAATTAACAAAATCATGGATGAAAGTAACAAAATGCCCCATTTACTAAATATTATATGTATTTTTGAAGTAAGAGCTGTCACTTTATGACACATTTAACTTTATTTTAATTAGCTTTAATCACTAATAAACATCCACCTCTATTCTGTTTCTCAAACTTGTTAATGAGAAATGAACTCTAATAAGCAGACAGGATTAACATAATCCATTGATGAAAATATATATATTTTTTTAAATACAATGGTACTCTGGGATGAGAACAAGTTAAAGGGCCTTTCCCTGCTCTCCTCAAATATGTAAATTCCGCGTCCCCTCACCTCAGTAATTTCCATACTGTCCCTTAAGCTGATAGTTTTTCTTGATCAATTGCTCTGCAATGTTTATGGTAATCTCAACCATCTGTATTCTTCTGCATTTAGAGAGCCCAGTGCAGACAGCCTGAATCTTATTGATGACATCAACTTTCAGTACCCAGACCTGGAATTTGATTGTCTTAAAAGCCCCTTCGTCAAGTGCACCCCAAAGCCAGATGCTTTTAACCCCTGTGAGGACCTGCTGGGCTTTCCCTTCCTGCGCTGTCTCACCTGGATAATTACAGCTTTCGCTGTAACCGGTAACCTGGCTGTTCTGGTTATCCTGCTCATAAGCCACCATAAGCTAACCATCTCCAGATTCCTCATGTGTAACCTTGCTTTTGCTGACCTGTGCATGGGGCTCTACCTGATGCTCATTGCCTTCATGGACCACTACTCCCGTCACGAGTACTACAACCACGCCACGGACTGGCAGACTGGGCCCGGGTGTGGCATAGCAGGGTTTTTGACAGTGTTTGCCAGTGAGCTATCAGTTTACACACTGACTGTGATTAGCCTTGAACGCTGGCACACCATCACCAATGCCATGCATGTCAACAAGAGACTGCGGATGCACCATGTGGCAGCCATCATGGGGGCAGGCTGGGGCTTCTCTCTGCTGGTTGCCCTGCTCCCTCTTGTGGGGGTCAGCAGTTACAGCAAAGTGAGCATCTGTCTGCCCATGGACATCAACACACTGGGCTCCCAGGTTTACGTGGTGGCTGTGCTCATTCTCAATGTTGTCGCTTTCATTGTGGTCTGTTACTGTTACATATGCATTTACCTGAGTGTTCACAACCCAGAGCACTCCACTCGTCATGGAGACACCAAGCTTGCCAAACGCATGGCTGTGCTCATTTTCACTGACTTTATATGTATGGCGCCAATTTCCTTCTTCGCCATCTCTGCAGCCCTGCGTATGCCCCTCATAACTGTGTCTCACTCAAAGATCCTACTCATCCTTTTCTATCCCATCAACTCCCTCTGCAACCCTTTCTTGTACACCATCTTCACCAGGGCTTTCAGGAAGGATGTGTGTGTGCTGCTGAGTCGCTGCAGCAGCTGCCACGCCAACGCCGACTTCTACAGGTCACAGATTCTGGCTTCACACCTCACCTGTACCCAAAAAATGTCCGCCAGAAAACCTCACTCGCTTAGCTTCTATACCCATCACATTAAGAGGAAAGGTTGCTTTCTAAACAAGGGAACTACATGACCATCAATGTATAGAATGTTACCAGGAACATATTGGCAGCATCTGCTGTCTTGCAAAAAATGTGGCATTTCTTCAAAAATTTAGGTCAGGGTGACGAGATTGTCTTGTACGTGGTCCAGGTTATATTACAAAATGAGAATTTCATCAGTCAGGACCAAGAGACCTAAAATTGAAGACAACAGGTGCTGCACCCTCCGTTCCTCCACAGGTAATGTGGTACAAAGAAGCAGTTTCATGGAGCAGGAATGTGGAACAAATGAAACAGGCCACTTTATTTGCAAAGTTATCCTAAAGCTTATCATTGATGGTCCTTTATTAAGATCAAGCTCTATGAAACAGCAGGTGAGTAAGATGTCATTTCTAGCAGTGACATTTAGTTCTATTAAAGATCAAAAAGAGGAAAATATTTATTATTCTGACCTTATAGAGGTTGAAATTTTAAGTTTGAATATAATGAATTTTAAGTTTGAATATAATGAAGTAAATGTAAGTTTGTTGTTTTAGAGTTTTAGTGCCATCTATTGGATTGTTGTACTCAGGAGACTTAAAGACTGCAGACAGGCCGGGGCACCCACATAAACTTAATGAGAAATATTACTGCTGTTTTAAAATGTCCTGGATTTTTGCAATAAGATGTTTAATTAAAAATAAAAGTATGTTCAACTACTTCTGCCAAACATCTTTTTTCCATTTTCCCCTATTTAGAAACAGCTTTTGATTCTTAGATCCCATAATATATAAAGAGACACTTGGCAAACCTCCACTTCTAAGGATTTGCTGGAGCTGTCACACGACACTCCACATTTTCTTTTCAAGCTGTAACTCCTTTAGCATCAAAACCACAGTCAAAAATGTAAAATCTGTTTTAGTGTGCATGCTGGCATTTATAAGCCACTGGGATCTTTTTGGTTTGAAGTATAAAAAACTACTGTAACAATGAGGCAACACTTGCTTTGTACGGGGTTGCACTAAAAGAAAAAGAGCCCACTGCAGCACAACAGTACAATTCAGTGTATTTGATACGTGATTAAAAGGGAAAACGTTACAATGCTAGAAAATCAAACAGCAGTAAACACCTTCAAAGAAACAGGTCAAATAATGTTTTGCTCTTCTAATGAAGAAATCCATTTAACAAAACATTATACAACATAAATTCATGCTGTTTGTCGCAGTAAATTGGATTCACAAGCAACACTGTAAGTAATCAGTTGTGAGATCGTAAATGACTTGCAGGATTGCTCTGATAATTGCATTACAAAAAACAACAAAAAAACTAAAGTATCAGTGATTTTGCTCGGTGGCGTTTTAACTTCCTGCCCTGTGAGCCAAATTACACCACCAAGTGGTCTAAATGCACTAATTGTTTTTCCCTTTTAAATCATTGTTTCCCCTGTTTCAACATGATTATCTGATCTTTTCAGGAGAGCTAAAGCTCATTACCACTCAGCTTCCCCAACAGCTTTAGAGAACACGTAGTCCCTCCCTGCGTAACACATCACTCCGTCTTTCAAATGAAACTTCCAGCGGTTCTTACTGCGGTGAATCTGCAATAAAGAACATTTTACAATATTAACAGTCAGCATTCAGCACTGGGCTTTATTAAGAGGTAAATAATGGCGAGTTTAGAGCTGAAATGTTCTTACTTTGTCGTACTGGCAAACGATAACATTGTCGGTGTCAAAAAGATCGGGGATGTCCTGCTCAATCACATCATCACCTGAATTCAAAGGATCCTTATCAACACAAAGTGTGTTATGGGAAAACAAGCCGTTAAAACGTGCAATCAAAGAAATGCTGTTGGAAAAAAAATCTGTGCTGTCTGCCTCTAAAGCGTGACACTCCAGAGCTTCTTCAGTGTTAAAAAAAAACTAAAACATCAGAATCTCTCTCTCACCTCTTCCTCTACATTACCGAGTTCATCTGCTCCCTCACTGTCGCTGCTGGAGGAGATGCTGTTGCCGTCACTGCTTCCATCTCCTTCCTGCAGGGCCTTTATGGCCTCTGCGTTGATTATACCCAGATAGTCGTTCTCTTCCAGGGGAACTCCATTTTCCTCCTCGATGTCAGAGTTGTCTGCAGGACCATCCAGCTGAACAATGTCCGACAGTTCACTGTAGCAGTAGCCCTGGTCCATAGCAGGAACGGCAAGAAGAAACATAACGGTTATGTGTAAGATGACAGCACAGCAGTCTGTGTGTCATGTTGAGAACTTCGTAGTCAAAAATACTTTAATGGGACAAAGTTTGATTACATGAATGCTAATTTTTATCACAAATGGAAACATCCATTTCAGACGAATTAAAGGGGCATTTAGAGAGGGGTTTAGTACTGAACTTCTAAACATTGGGGGATACATGGAAATGTTGTCTTGACTTTTACCATAGGCTGTATGTAAAGATGGACGCAGCCTCTGTGACGTGACCCATAGGTTTCTGAAGAGTCGGTGTCTGACTCCCTGCTAATCTCAAAATAGGCAAAGAGGTGGGGTGTGCGTGGAGCCGGTTTGTGGCAAGCATACTCTCACCCACCTGTCACTCAAAGCTGCTGCACACCATCAATTATGCAGAACTTTAAGCATTAATAAAATTTAAACAGGTGAATTTTGTAAAAATTCCCTCCCAGTACTGTTGTCATGAAGGGGGGAATTAGCTGTAGAGACAGAAAAAACATTTTTTGTAACAGGCTGTAAACATGTTTATTTCTGTTGTGAAGTTGGGCATTTTAACATGGGAGTCTATGGGGATTGACTGGCTTCGACTCGTCAGCCTCAAGTGGGCATTTGAGGAAGTGTAGCTTTTGGTACTTGAGTGTTACTTCATTTTCCTGGAGGTTGCTGTTCGACTTTTACTCGCTAGTATGGGTAAAACTCCAAAAATACTGGATCCTAAACTTCCCACAATGCAAATGAATGTCTTTCCTTGTAGCCTCTCTATCTAATAAACACCCATGTCTTTTAAAACACACATTTTTTAACACTGGCTGAGCACCCCTTCAAGAGGGACATTTTAGGAAATACACAAATATGTTTTCTTGCCGCAAGTTAGGTGAAAGGATCAATACCACTTTATGTTGATCCAGTCAATATAAAGCTAGAGCAAGCCGCTGGTGATCTTAGCTTAGCATAAAGGATTAAACTAACTGACATGTTTATTAATGAGCTTTAGAGTTGCTGGAAGGCAGATTTTATTGAAATCAGACAAAGTCAGTCTTGCTGTTTCCCCATTTCCAGTCTTTATGCTAAGCTAAGCTACCCAGCTGCTGGCTCCAGCTACACATTAAGCATACAAATATGAAAGTTGTGTCGATTTTCTCATGTAACTAAGCAGGAAAGTGAATAAGTGTATTTCCCAAAATGTGTAATTATTCATTCATTCTAGTCTTTTCCTATTTCTGGTATTTGCTTAAAAAGGGAATATTCTCATTAAAATTACCCAGAGAAAAGCCACAGACTGGTCTTTAGCCTTTGCAGACACTAGTTTCCTCACCTTTTCCGCTTTCTCCCTCTCCTCCTCGATCACTTTTTTCAGGATGTCATCAATGTCTCTGGTCTTTAACTGTGCTGTCTGTGTCAAAGCCTCCTCTGTGCTGAGCTGGAAGTCTAACGCCTGACCGCTGGGTGAGGCGCTCATACTTAAGTTCACAGGTTCAGATTGTGGACTCGGCTCATTTTCTCCCAGCGTGACCTCCGGCGAGTGAGAGGGGACCCCCTGAAGCTGCGAGGTGTCAGCAGCAGCGGGAACCTGTGGCTGCTGGGGGAGGCTGTTCTCCTGACTGGGGAGTAAAGCAGTCTTTGGCTGTGGCGGCTGTGAGACAGGGGGAGCTAGGAGAGGGGGTGGCTCCACCTCCTGAGGATGAATGGTATTTGTTGGGATTGCAGCTGACTGAGGGGCAGGAGCTTTCTGTGTGGAGTGAGATACAGGTTGCTGACCTGCTGGGGCCTGAGTAACCACAACAGGAACGTTGACCTTGTAAAGTTGACCTTAGTGAGGCGAAAGAGAGGAGTGAAATGTTATTTCCAACCGACGGTCCAGGCTAAAAACAGGAACAAATGTAGGCCCATAACATGTGAAGTCATGGCGTACCGGAGGCTGTTTGTAGAGTGACTCCTGCTGGTATCTGCACAGGGTAAGCTAACCCAGCAGGGAGAGAGAAGGTAGTCATCGTCTCTGAGTTGTTCTGCAATTAAACATTACGCAAAGGAGAAATATTTTTGCTATGGCAACCATCTAGCTGAGTTTATGTGGTCACTTAATATGGTGCAATTTCAAAAACGTTTTTCAGTTTTTAATTCCACATATAGAAAATTCAAGTCTTCAGTATTTTCAAATACAATATCCAGTGAAGTTCTGATATAAAAATTCTGGTGAAAACAATACCTCACACACATCTGGGCTACGAAGCATGTAATCATCAATGAATCAGACAGGTTAGTCATATGATCCAAGTGTGTAATCTAGTTTTAAAAAATCCTTGTTCAAGTCTAAATTTTTTCCCACTTTTAGTTTGGTGTCTGCAATTTACAAATTCAATTTAAGCAACCAGATTATATTATTATTATTTTACTTTGCTTTTAGATAAGAATCTGATGAAATCTGATTTTGTCGGCTCTGAAAAATTACTTCAAATCAATATTCAAAAAAAGGAGGAGATATACTGTAAATGTAGATGATACTTGCCTTGACTGGGAAGCCGGGGATATTCTGACTTGCAGGGATCACAACTGATGCTGATGACAGAAACCAGATAACAGCAGGTGATACAAACACCTGAAGAATGGGCTTTCTTCTCTCTAAATCACTTCAGTTACATTAGTTTGTACCCTTTATGCACAAACTCGCACCAAAAATGTCTAAATCCAAAAAGGTAATCCGCTGTAACGTTGCACACACTGGTATATTTTCCTTTCATGGTGCATTTAAAGTGAACAGCTTTAAAATACTCTTAGTTTGACCATCTGCATTACTTGTCTTCGGATAAGTTAAAATGTATCTGAAGATGTTTAGTTTTGTTGGTAAGCAGTTGAGTTTTTCTAGCGGCACTGTGTTACCTGCCAGTTCTTGATCAGTCTGACTGTAGCTGGCGGGGAGCTGGAGCACAAAGTTGGATGAGTTAATGTTGTTTTTCCTGAAGTCTTCCATTGCTTTAGACTGCATCATCTTTGACTCCCAAAGCTGCACAGCAGAAGACACAGCAGTATGTCTCCCTGCTCTGGTGCATACTTCCTCAGTAGATGATCTAACTTTGCTGTAACTGACAACTTCAGTCAAGATGCTCATTAAAGTTTGTATGTAGCTTTTAAAAAAATATAAATAAATAAAAATAAAATAAAAAAGTTAAACAGGGTTATGTAGACTATGACTCACACGTCTTAAGTCGTCAAGAACGCAGTCTTCAAGCCCTTCATCCAAGAAGAGCTCCCTCATACTCTCAATCACATCATCAATTATGGACAAGTAGAGTTTGGCCTGCAGTCGGTTACAGAAAGTGTAAGTCAGAAGCTGTTGAGCTGCTTGTGAGGATTAAATGATCACAACCAGTCTGTTTATGTTTAATAAGCTACACACCAAAGTCCATTCAAACATCTGCTTTTTCTATGTTGCCGACTGATGTACAAAAAACAGAATCATATGCCAAAATATAACTGAGGACATTTTCTGAACATATCAAAGTCACTTTTCATTTCGGGTTACGTATAATCCGTCAGTAGACGGTAATTGTACTTTTGTAAGTACAATTTTTATTTTCAGAATAAGTCTCCCCACTCTGCATTTCCATCCATTTAAATAGTCCCAGATAAAATGTTACTGGCATAAAATATTTCTAGGCAGATTTATTGAAGCGCCAAACACTGACCACACTGAGTTTACATGTGGCGATATAGAAAGCCATCTTAGACATAATTAATAGCTTTCTGAATAAAATTTGGTTTGAAAACATGATGAATTAAACTGCACGGAGCTATTCCAAATAAACAGTTTGAGACTCACAATAAATAACCTATATCTGAAGAGAACTGTGCACAGTCATTAGGCTACTTCACGGCCTACACACAATTCAATAGTTTTGCTATTAGTTAGCGTGTAGCAAAACTAACTAAAAAAGCAGCGCTGCTTACCACTGGGCCTGTGTTGGTCAGCATGATTCAAGGCAGAAACAACTGTGGAAAGGTGACAATGGACTTCCATCAAATTGGACACATAACACACGAATTTAACGCTGATAAAGTCAACGTTTTGCCCGCAGCAGCTTGATAGAAAGTGCACACACAGGTGACTGTAATCAGGCTCCACAGAAAGGCGTGGCTGGAGGCGTTCACTTGTTTGGATGGAGAGTGTGTAAAAACAGCGATAGTTGGTACCGCTGCAGAGCAACTTAAATTTACCCACAGTTGAGATTTCCAATACTTTCTCATAGCAGTGAAACCTATAGAGACAAAAACACTACTAATGCTGAATATGGCTTCATGACCTTAGTGGTGGCTTATCTCAGACGTGCAGTTTCAGAGTAACTGTGGTTATCCAATCCCTCAAATATTCTTGTTCTGCAGAACCTTTCCATCTCTCCTTTTCTGGTTACTTTCAACAGAAAGGTTACACTGTTCCACATTTTTTCCACAGAGCTGGGAGCTCAGTACAGTTTCAGATCCCAGGAGTGCAGAATGCCAGGAGTTAAAAATATTTCACCCTTTACAAAACACTTCATTTTGAACTTGGCGTTCAATAGATTTGTAGCAACAGCAAGGAGCCGTGACCCCTGCTTCCTCCAAGCATCCGTTTGGCAATGCTGGCTCTCTTTCAACACTGTAGGTTGACTCCTCAGAGGAAGGATGAGAGTGCTACGGCTGAAAAGCAGCAACATGAGACACCTCTGTAGATACTGCAGTCGGAGAAACTAGCAGGCACTTAGCTGTCACATGACTATAAAGCAACTCTGGACTCAGATATAAGTTCTTCTTGAATTATAAGAAGATGAATTTAAAACATTATCCTTTGTAGGCTTCCTCAGAGCCATAACCACAGTCAATTTACAGCCACAAACAAAGCCCGCTGTGATGATCAACCAGAACAAACAACTTGAAAATCATCCAAAACCTGTCATAGTTAATCATACAATGTTTGAAACACAGTTAAACATGAAAGAAGTATTCCTTCATCACTGGGTAATAGTTTAATAAATTGGGTATAGGGTCAAGATCTCTCATTTCTGTGAGTTTGAAGTGCGTTATTGTGGTGTTTCAGCATGCGCAGTTTCTCCAGGTTTGTGTGACCACAAACAAAAGCTTTGTGTGGGAGATGTCATCCAGAGATTTTTATGCATTCTGACACTGCAGTGTTGCTTTCAGGGCAAAAATAACACAACGTACCATGCCTACATACCGTACGTATCAACCACATGCCAAAACACAATTATCATTAAGTGGTTTGGGACTTAGTTTAACGAGGTATAAACTATAAAATGTGTTTTTACTTTATCTAAAGTTTAATAGAGTGTGTACAATAGAGCACGATACTTTATTTCAGTCTTAACAACATATGTGAAAAGGTACCAGTCACTCAGGTTTAATTCAATTTTTACTCATGATGTACATAATATCCAGCTTAAGCCAGGTACCTCATACATACAAATCATCATTTAGGGCCTTGTTCACTACAAAGCTTCACCACTCTATTTTTTTCATTCAACCTACTCACAACCCAGAGGCAGAAAGATCACATAATAAAGATTTGATTTGTTTAAATAACAATACAGTCCTCCAGAATACAACCTCGGTAGAAAGTAAAAGGTCAGCTCGAGGTAAGCAACCAAAGTAATGAGTTGTATAAATGTGAAAAAACATTAGAAAATTAATATCTCACTTTATATAAGAGTATTAACACCCTATGTTGCGCAGTCATTTCTTTTACAAGGAAAGGTTTGTGTAAAGCTGCTACTATATTACAACTTCAAAAACCACTCCAAGCATTGGACATACTGTATTAGGCTGCAGTCAATCAGTCATATAACCGCTACTGCTGTTTCACTTTGTAAGTGCACTGTGTCTGTATTTGGCAGAAGGCAAGACAGTTACCGTTCAAAATATTAACGTTTTAACATTGTTTTGTCTGACACTTACTGATGTCACCTACCTACTGAGATTCTTAGAGCACAATATAAAACAAACAAAACAGTAATGCCACTGCCAAATAACATTTAATTTAAATGTGGAGGAGTCGTACCTAAGTGAGTCAATTTGGAAATATGTGAAGTTTAAAAATCGCAGGGCAACAACAGGGTCTGATGCTAAACATCTACTGATAATTAGTTTTCCTCAAACACAGTGAATGTTGCTCATTACTTAAGCTGTTTATCTCATGCAGCCTGTCTGGCGTACGTTTATTAAAGCTGCCAATCATTCTGGAGGGCAGTGCAGATGATGCAAATGCAAGCTTATATACAATACTCATATAAACTGTAATCTTACAATTAATAAATCTATTAAATGTAAAGTGCTAGGCAAAAAGACCATGTTAATTTTTTTGATTAGGTCTAGAATAATTCAGTCTCAGTTAAAGGATATAAAATCGGTTACCAGGCTATGTGTTATTAGATGAATTTGACACCGGATATATAAGCAGAAAAGTCCCTCGTCACCCTTGTTTTTGTTCATTTTCTCTCATCCATTTTCACTACTAAGAAGATTTTGGCAAATGTCTTGGACCAAAGAGGATAAGGTCCTCCTTAATCATCACTGTGTCATACAGCCGGACTGCCTCTGTGATTCCGTTTCAATCCATTTCTTCTCCACTTCCACCTAAAAAAAACACAACATTAGGTTACATGCACTAATAAATGAAGGTGTTTCCTCCATCTACATTAAAGCTTGTGCATGCATTGAGCACAATACTGTTATTGATGAAACATCTTACCTGACAATGATAGCGTGTCCAACTGGTCAAATGTTTCTGCGGCTGGATGTCGTTCGTGGTGCCCAGTGACTTCACCCTGGTCTGCGACACAACTGCGCCCATTATTTCACATTCCATCGTGACAAAAGGGTACCAGTCATTTGGGATCTCCTGATCAGATCCCAGCTCTAGCTTGCAGGAAAATGAATGGGGATGATCCACTGCTACAAAAAGAGAAAACAATGGTCACTTGTAGTTAGAGTGTTACTCTACTGAGTAGCAAACATACTGTGCACATGCACAAGAAGCCAAGCCAAAGAAGCTAATGAGAGCATGATATGTAAATGTGTTTACCTGTATTTTTCGCTGGCAGTCTGTCGATCCTCCACACGACGGCTGAATACACATTCTCATATTTGACAGTGCCAATTGACACCTGCATGACAGGCTGTGAATCTGCATTTCCGACAGAGCCCAAGCAGGCATTTCTGTTCATACGGGCCTTCAGTGACCTCTGTCGCAGCAAGGCCACTGTCTGTGTCACTTTGACCCAGTCGCCTGGCACCGGCACACGGATCACTACATTCTCACACAATGGGTGCCTGTCAGACCCCCCCATGGAGGAAAGGAAGGTGGCTGACATGTTAAGAAAGGTCTGCAGCTCCACATAGGCACCTTGAACTGTGACCACAGCTTTGATTGAGAAAGGAATATCTGTGCAAGCCAGACTTGTTGTCTTGTACCGCATCAGCTCTACCCTGCAGGCGTCAGGAGGAGAGAACTTAATCAGCCGGGACCTCTGAAACTCTGTCTCATTCACACATTTGTGAAAATGGCAGTCAGCAATCTCCATCCAGAGTTCACTGCCCTCCTCGGACCCGTAGCTGGAGTCGAAGCGCAGCAGCCCGAGATCATTTAGGGCAAGAAAACAATCCCCTAGTCCGTTCAGAAAAGCCAGACAGTGAATCTGGGTGAAAGCTGTCCGCTCCACGACTCCTCCAGACTTATCCAGTTGTACCCAGATATGATCAGTGATCTGCAGCGACAGCTCCTGCTCCTCATAGTGCCGCCTCTGCTGATGGGGCATACACAGTTTGAAGATTTCCTCTTCCATGGATACTACTAAGTCCTCCATGTCGTCATGCACTGTGGAGCCAAACTTGAGCAGCTGGTCTACCTCTGCATCATGACTAACCTCCAACTTTGGGTGATAGCGTTTCTTCTCAATGTAGGAGAAGTGTTCCACCTTGACTGCGAGGACCTTGCGAGGCTCTCCGTAGCTTTCCAGTTTAAGATCCGAGAGCCGACATTGAGGGAGAAGCTGGAACTCCTTGAACGGCTTCTCCAGCCCTTTCTCGTAGTACATCTGCAGCACACCTCCCGGCAACAAGCGGAGGTAGATCGGCCCCCACTGTCGAGAAGACATGCGGTTCTTTTTTTCAGGAATCCTGAGCATGACAGGCCAGCCGTCTCTCTTCTGGCTACGAAACAGACCCCGAGGAACGAACTGAGTTGAATCTTCACTTAGCACTTCATTTTTGCAACTTTGCTGCCTCTCCCCATCTTTTTCTGTCTCCACTTCAGGGTCTGTTTCTGTTCGTAGGCCTTCCAACCTGTGGCAAACGTAGGAGAAGGAGCTCTGGAGATGGTCACGTGGAGGTTCACTGCCGTCTTTGGTCCGAATAAAGAAACGTGGTAGGCTGTTGTCACATTCTGAGTCTGAGGAGGAGCTGCCCACATCTGCGCTGTGTCTAGATCCATCCCAGAAGGGGTTATAGTGTCCTGAGTTCCCCTGGAAAGAAGGGAAAGGGCTTGGTCCATCTGAGGTTTGATTCAAGGCCTCTGGTGCAGGAGAGGGAGCAGAAGTGGTCGATGTGCTGGACAAACTCTGGAAGAAGTCGTTCTTTTCCCACGTGTTGGAATGAAATGGGGATGCGCTGCTAGGACCCCCACTAACAGGAGTGCAAAAAGGTGTGTTACATGGTACACAGGAACTTCCCCTAAGGCTTGAGTGGCTTTGAGGGGATTCCAAGGAACGACTGAAGCTCCAGGAAGTATCTCTGATTGGAGGAAGCACTAATTTCAGACCATTGGGACGCGGTACCGATGCTTTGATAAGCCCTGGTGACTGTAGAGGCTTCTGAGGTGATGAGAGGGGTGTGTTGTCATCTTCAAATGTGACCCAGTTTGAGTGATTAGTAGAACACATGGCTGCAGATGAATGATGTCCAGTCCAAAAAACAGTTCCTCCTCTTTTGGATTAATTGTCCCCCACTTCAGACCCTCTCCTCTGCAAGAGAACACATTAGAAGAATTAGAAAACAATTAAATAACTAAAGATATTCCAGAGATGACACATTTTGAACAGATCAGCTCTCAATCTGAAAGTAGGAATGAGTCCACTTATCCTTGGGGACATAAATAAAACATATTTCCTTAATGTCCTCCATTAAAGCTTAATGAAAGGCTGACCTTGACAACCTGGAACAAGTTCATATCTGTTAACACCACAATTAACTGAGGTTCATTTGATGTAAAAGGTGAAGTAAGCGTTCTGCAGTTCAGAGACACAGCAGGAGAGTTTCTCTCAGTGACACCACAAATTAGATCTTTTGTTAATATTTTAGTTTTTGACTAAAATATCTTTCATGGTGATAGAGGGCTCCTGGGAATTCTTAAACATTCAGATTTTGATTTTGCTGCAGTTATTTAATACAGTGATTTGTTCTGTCAGGTTGAAGCGAGGAGTATCACTCTTGATATCTTGATACATGGTTAGGCTGATAAAGCAGTAGCGAGATGCACTACAAAATCTATTCTTCTATTCAAACTTTGAAAAACAAGGATTAGTAAGGACAACTCTCTAGAGAGTTGGTAATCTAAACCAAATCCACATAACAGTTGAAAAATCTGGAAAATTGACACTGGGGTTTCTCTCAGGATTGTGATGAAGGTTTTCAGAAACTTCTACTGGAACAGAGGAGTATTTAAAAAAGCAGGGGGGATCAAGAAAAAAGGTTTAGGGAGAAGGAAATGTTGCTGTTTTCAAAAGGAGTTAAAGTTCAGAAGTTTTGGACGTTCAAAGGTTTTGTAATGCAAATTGATGAGGTAAAGTGTAGTATTTTAGACATACTGTGCTTTGAAATGAGCAAAGTCTAAATATTTCATAGCAAGCCTGCTCTAAAATGCGTGTGAGAAGTTCGCCATGGCGGCAAAGATCCTGCCTCATTAAGCAGCATGAAGTCAGCTGTGAGAAGCAGGTATAATGTGGCACAGCAGCTGGTGCTGCATGAAGCTTCTGAAAAGGAACAAAGCTGGTAATGGGTAAAGCAGCTCTGGAAAATGAATGTTTCATCCCATCTGATATTAGATCTACAGAATATGTTTCAATGTAGGTATTAAATGTTGAAAAAGTGTGGGAATATTACTTGAGCAAAAAGTAAACTACTAAAATAGTAATCTATGTACAAACTCATAGTTAATTTTCCAGCTACTCAATCGCAATCTGTCTTTTGACGTGCTGGCTGCTCTGCTCTCACCAATATCCGGCTCTGAGGGCACAGAGAAGCCACTTTCAAAATACTGAAGCCTCATATCCCCATAAAAATCTTGAAAAACATAATTGAAAGCAGAAAGCCTCAATTATAGCCTCGCTCCTCCCTTCAAGATCACAGCCATGACTTGCATGAAGGAGACATCCAGTGGCAAGTTCCTCTAAGCTATAAATAAACAGGGAAGTGGGGGCTCTGGTTCAGTAGTGGATTGACAAGTCTTCAGTCAAACACTGAAGAACATCTTTCTAATGAGAGGATGTTTGCAGGGGCACACAGACATTTCCACAAGTTCATCCCTTCCTCTCCGACTTATAGAAGCTTTGGTTCAAAGAGACGGGCACAGAGAAGGATGAGTTCTCCACGGGGGTTACTGACAGTCTTTCAGACTCATTTCCAGTCTGTCGTCTCTCCCCGGGCTCTCTAGCAGGCAGTACAGAAATGAGACTGCTGCTAAATCTACAGAGGACAAAAGAATACATTCCACACATTCCTCTGGGACAAGCAGCTTTGCACACAGGAAATACCAGCCTGCTATATCCGTGTGAACTGACAACAAATATTATCTTAATGTCAATTTACCACATTTCAAAAACGCACTAGATTTACAGGTCATACCTTCTGCTTCGTCTGGTTATTTATCACTGCCAAAATTGACAAGGAAGGAGCCTGGGAATTAGGATGTGCTTATTATAGTATTTAGGTACTGTATAAACAAGAAGCCTGAAGAATTAACTAATTAATCTTACAAATATTGTGCAAGTAAGTTCCCGGTTTCATTGCAGATCTGCAACAGAGGCAAAGAGTAGGCTAATCCCATGCAGTACCTCAGGTTTATCATCGCTGATTATTACTATACTTAAACAAATTACTACACTTGCTAAACCCGGGGAAGGAAAAATACCATTCACGCCTCATGGACAAACGCTTAAAGTCTGAAGTCACTTAATCATAACTATTGGGTCAAACTGCGTCATAATATGTTGCCAAATAACAGCATTTGTCGGCTTTAGAAGAGGCCAGTCAGCACTTTGATATGGCAGCCCACGAAAACTGCACTGTGAATGAGTCTAGTGGGAGATCATGAGAACTTATTACAAACATAGAGAAACTGCAATCCACAAAGAGGAACAGCAATCACGAGCTGAAACCATCTCATCAGGATATGAGAAAAACAAATTATATTATTTTAATATGACCTTGACAGATTAATGGACCAATTTCTTTTTTTGGGGGGGTGGGGGTGGGGGGTGTCATTCACTGACAAATGGTGACTGAAAGAAAACTATTGTGGTTTAAGAATAAAACTGCTGAATTAAAAGAAAAACAATTTGAACTTTAACTCAGAAGACAGATGCTTCCTGAAGAAGCGAGATAAGTTCCTGTTGGATTCTCTGGATATTTACTGTACACACACACACTATTGAGTACATTATTTATATACTTCTCCAAGGCAAGCAAAAACAAGACATTTTCTCAGTTTAATTTGACTGGAGAGTACTACTGTTGTGACCACAATGACTGTGTAATCTAGTGCAGAGCTGAAAATGGGATGACCCATTTCCAGTGGCACTGCCTGCAAAGTGAGCTCTGTCCTCCAGTCAAGCAAAGCAGAGGAGGTGCCGCTCCGGTTTTGTTTTGATTCCTCACACCTTGAACAAACGGAATAAATCAATGTTATGTTAGGTATATGCTGTTATTACAGGGTTCACTGCATTTATTATAGAGATTTGTTCCACTTCAGAAAAGCAAGACTAGAGGAAAAAAAACATGAGCAGGAATGAATGGGGGATGTTTGTGTCAGTAGCTCAATCAAGCACTTACTGTGCTTTTCCACTGTTGCACTGCAGTTTTCTCAAGTAGTAGTGATTCATTTTGATCCCATTCATTTAGGGACAAACTAATAATAAACTTCACATGTATTTTATAGTACTCCTACAGTGCCACTTTAACTTTTGAGACAAGTACAAACACAAAAGTGGAAAAGTTGCTCAATTCAAAACACTCAGGGGGTTTTACTGGTACAGCCTTACTAACTCCGTCTGCTAGCTTTTGGTTGCTAAAAGTTAGCTAATGTTAACAAACTTTAGCTAGATATTGCTTTATAGCTGACATTACTGAGCCAGTTTGCTGACTCTCCTCCACCCTTGCTATTGTTACACTACGTTGTATCACTTACCATTAACCCATAACTGTCATTTGGACTAACACTGTTCAACAAACATTACATTTTGAAAGTTATGACATTATCAATGTTGAAAACAGACTAAAAAAACTGTTGTTTCGTGCCAAACTCAGTTAAGAAAAGGGACACATTTGCATTTTTTCACAGGTAGCACATGAAAATATCCATATATAAAGTTGCATTTCCAATAAATGTCTACATGTGCAAATAAAGAGCATCCCTCTTAATGAACCACATCTTGATTCACTGTGGCACTATTGTTAGGACGCATTCTTGCAGCATGGGGTCACAAACACACGAGTTACCGGTAAACAACATAATTTTTTTGCCGCCCATGGCAACTGGAGAAAGAAAACAGTACCAGCGTGCTGTCATCCACAACAGAGCCAGGCCCATGTCCCGGACACGGAGGCCCGCTTCTGGGATCACTTCTACGCCATTGTTTTGATGTGAAGTCTGAGTAAAGTTGTCACCCAGCGTTGCTTTAGTCGTACTCTACTTTGCACACGTTTCAGGGAGCACAACATGCGCCATTCAGTCACAACCGAGCCACGACTGACAACAGACTGAGTCAACATTTAACAAAAAGAGTTCTTAGATGGTTTCTAATGTGAGCTGAACTATCGCGGCTCACTTAAAAACAGACGCGAGTGCAACCAAAAGAAAGTAGTACTCACAAACTCACAGTGGTGGTTCACTAATTCAGGTCATGGCCTCTGTTTGATGGACGCGTCTGAACTCTGATGTCGACCGGTTTTGCTCAAAATGGCAGAGTGTAAATCCTGGGAGTTTTAACAGCGCTGCGATTCCCCTCCCGAGTTCAGACAGACTGTCCTCCAACGGGACACGGCAGGAATGAACAGAGCGGTGCTGCGTTCATGACTACAGGAAATGTCTCTATCGCGATATGCGCGCGCACATCACAACTAGTAGCGTAAACACACAAGCACACACCTTTGAGGTAAATAATTAAAATAATAGGCCTGTTGTTTATATTCCCATGGTTGGAAATAAGGGAAATACACATGCGTTGATTTAAAGTTCCCGAGTTTTCAAATATGAATGCTCTTATGCTGAATTTAGTTAATTTCAGACTTCATGTTTTGTATGGTATCTATCAAAAACTACAATTGTGAACATTACATGTAATACAAACTATATCCAGTTTTCAGTTACATCTTAGGCCTAATGGCAGAGCTGCAAGTCCACAGATTTGGAAAAGCATGGATGTGAATAAAGGGTGGATCACAGTACCTCCAATAAAACATGAAGCAGGCTATATGGCTCATGAAGATTAAAATGTGTTTTACAGGAACCACTAGATTGTCCCTTTATTATATTGACTTAAGTTGTACAAAACTACTTAAAACTTTTTCTTAACTTGAGAAGTATATAACAATATACTATTTATTTTGGTGGGCCACTGTTCCACCACCCTGCTTGTTATGCATATGGATATATATGAATTTTTTGGCCACTGTTCCTCTGCTTCCTGGATTTAAGAAAAATGAAAAATTTTCAAGGTTTATTTTTCGTTATTCCTGGCCATAAGCTCTTGAATTAACAAACAAGTGATGGTTATTATACTTTAACTACTTTGACCTCTGGAGTACCAAGAGTTCATGAAAGCAACACAAATTCAACTAAAATGACACAACATGTTTTTCCTTCCAAAACAAGGTGACGGCATCAAACAGTAATCTTCCAGTTCTCATATGTCCAGTTTAATGGAGCTGCCTCATTCCCAGTGGTTAGGGTGTGTTACAGGCTGTTATAAAAAATAAAAAAAAAAGTTATAGGCAATTTAAAATCCCAGTCTCCTCCAACTCACAGAAATGCAGCACTAAAAGTTTAAGGATCATTACGGACCAGATTTAAGTGTTGAGCAAGCTCTTTATTTTGTTTCACATATTTATATGTGCTTTTGTACAGGTTACACTGTGAGAATACAAGTATTTTTTTTATCAGTTCAGGGGGCGTTGGCAAATCCTTGTGATCAAAGGTTTGCTGGCAGGTGTATACTGGAAAACAGGATGTTTAAATGCTCACAATCACTTCTAGGCTTTTCTTTCAGTTATTCGTGTCACTACTAGCCAGAGAGGTTCTATTTTACTGTAAACTTTAACTGTGCTCTGCCATGACTAATGAATCAGGTTGTCTAAGCACCAGTTACAGTATGTGCCAACCCCTCTATGACATCTCCCAGGAATCTGGTCTTATACGAGACACAAAAAAACTAGCTGCAGATTCAGTTTTCCAAATTTTGTGGAAAATAAAGATTTGAAACCTCTAAATAAATGCCTTTTTGTATATATATATATTTTTTTTTAGAAATTATATAGTACAATTACATCATGATTTGAAATGAGTGTATATTCATATTAACCCTTTTTATCCATACATATTACAACAAGAATTTAGAGACTTGTGTGCCACACAAGTGCACATCCACAATTACTTTGGTGATAAAAAGGACTTGTTACAGAGTAACTTCACAGAGACAGACTGACACCATTCTACGAGCTCCGACTTGTCCATCCTACCCTTTTTGTCTTGGCGAACACAGTTAATCAGTGCTTCAAGGCAGATTTCTTTTCCTTTCTTTTCTCCACTCCCAGAGGATTGAAAATTTTCCAAAATGAGGAATGAATTCAAGTGTGTCTTTGTTAGTTGTTCATTCAGGTTTTAAAGCCCTTCATTACAGAAGCTTGTGATATATGCATGTGTTAAAAGTGGTGTTATGCTGTATGTAGACATACAGGCCCCTTGGAACCACTTGCACAAATAATATCAAATTTGACCTAAAAAAAAACTAAAAAAAAAACTTCAAGCGTAAAACAATACACGCATGTTGTAAAGGCTGGTGCCAAAGTCACACAATGACACAACACTCTGTACACATACAGCCACACCACCATTGTTCTGTTCACCTGCTCCCACAGATAAGCAGTGAGAATGCAGCTTCATTTTCTCTCACATGTATGCTAAGCAGGAAAAGTACACACACTGATCAACAGGGTTTGGTCTTCAAGTCTTGACTTCAGTGAGTTTTACCAACTTCAACTGTCGTCAGCTGTTTATCTTCCTCTGTCCCTTTTGAGGGAAAAGTTGTTTCTCTCCCACCCAGCTTGGACCAAAAGGTCAAGCAGCAGCTTCCGCGACAGTTTCAGAAAGCATTTTTAGCAAATCATGTTAATCATTAACTGGTGCTGTGACAAGGAAAAGGGGGTAAAAAAGAAGCTTCTTCAGACAAACATGTTACAGCCTCCATGCGGTTCATTTGTACTGCCACTGTCTGTCAGGGGAGGAATCTGAGGCTCATGTAGCCATCCTGTGGTTTGGTGACAGTGGTAGTGTTGGTACCAGGACGCTGCTGGGAGGCTCCACAGTCCAGCTCATCTCTGAAGGTGCCCTTTGTGATGCCAAATGGAGCCAGTGTTTTCAGGGCAGCTCTAGCGACCTTTGTTCTTTTTGGCATTCCCCTAAAGGAAACAAAAAAACATACGTCTCAGTTCAACAAAAATTTATATCAAGTCATGTCCAGGATTGGTACAAAATTAAAAGCACCAAGTTGCATTTAAGTGCAGTAAGCTGAGACAGCTCAGATTCGATTTGCATTCTATTTCAAAATCTGCAAACGTGCTGAGGCTGGTTTCTGGCCTTCAATAGGAAATCATCACCTTAAGATCACCAGACGTGTTCTGTCCTGCAACTTCCCAACATGCAGTCAAGTGTGCGCATACATGCAGGAACATGTGCGCTTAAAACAAGTCTCTGCACTTCTGTGGCTTCAACTTTATGACTTTTTCAGATGGTTCCAGCAGGTGCTTTTCTCATCAGACCCAGCAGCAACCACAACACCACAGATGACCTCCAGGTTCACCTCATAACTGACAGAAACTTTACAATGTCACATTTCACTGCCAGGCCAGAATTGATTCTTCACACTCCCCGAAGCCAGTCGATCTTTATCACTGATGGTGAGCTTTTAGATTTATTTACATGGAGAGACTGACAGTATGACAGCTGAAAAACAAACCTGAGAGCAAGAGGGTTCAACGAAAAAAGAAAAAAAAGAGGAGACGCAACAGAAATCTGTCTCAAGTCTTGTACCTTGCTGCCAAGTTTAAGCGTGTCGATTTCCTCTCTCTGCTTGCTCAAAGTCTCATTCATGCTACACAGGTGGTCGCTCATCATGCTGAGCTGGTCCTCGTAGCTCCTCTTAGTGGTAGCCAGCTCATCCTGTATGACAAAAAAAAAAAAAAAAAAAAAAAAACACAGTTCCAATATGAGATCGGAGGAGGCTGATGTCTACACTTAGATCGGAAGAGCTCTTTGGTAAAGAGACTGCATTTTACCTGCAAACGTGTGATGTTCTGATTGGCCAGTTTGACCTCCTCACTCAGGGTCTCCCGTGATTTTTCTGCAATGGCTAATCTCTTGGCCAAAGCTCGACACTAGAAAAGTAAAAAGGAAAGTAAACAACTGCTTCCCCTGATAGGTTTAATGTATGTCTATCACAGTTCTAAAATCTGTTTCAAAAGCTGCAACAAAGGGAGATATTTCCTTGAGCAATTTTAGGACAACATTAAAAGGTAAATACACACTTTGAAATATCTGAGATACTGTATTCCTGTTGCTACTTCTGTTTCAGTTTCTATCCTCTGTAGCAAATTTAAGAAGCAGACAAAAAATGGTTACGGTATGATTATAGGAAGAAATACTGGAGGGAACTATGCAAGTGACTGTTCTGTGCTAAATGTATTTGGCCGTCTAGTCGCGGTCAGAAGAGTTTCCATATCTGTTCCCAGATGACATGTTAGAGAGGCTGTGTGCTATGAAAAAGGTTTTTGCTGTAAGACAGTTAGTGAGATAAACATTCTAGTAAGGGTTTCACCTCAGAGTGAAAGTGCACAGCTTTGCTGTCTGAAATCTGGAGCTGGGTGGTGAGTTCTCCTACTCTGGTCATGTAGTGAGTCTTTATCAGCTGCTCCCTAGACTCCTCGTCTCCCACCTGAAGACACAGACACAACATCCAGCTAGATAAGATTTTCCTCTCATTCTGCGAGGCATTATAATTTCAAATGTTTTTAAAAAATATATTTTTAACTCTTTTTTTAAATATGCCAATTGGTTAAGTCTATGGCAACTCACATGTTCAACTGTAGGTGTGGTGCACAACATGCCAACCTGGAAACAACAATACAGATCAGAGAAACATGTCAGAGAGTGAATCATAGAACAGATGTTATAAAATCCACTTCAAGCACAGACAGGCCTCCAATACTACTAGGTAAAGCTAGCCATACAAAAGATAACAACAATAAAACCTAATACGCAAGTTGTACAGAGACTAATGAGACAAACAGCCCTGGGTTGTGACTACGTTGTGGACTCTGTACTGACTTGCAGAAACAACAATATTCTTCTATTCTGCCTCATCAGCACATTGGAAGTCTGTGTTTTATCAAGCAAAAACTTATTAAGCAGGGGAGCTACAAGAAAAGAATGATAATACTCCTTTTGTTGAGGCAAATCAGACACCGGTGCTATGGGCTAAAATTTTTCTCTGCAAGCAAAAAACAAACAGCAGCCAGTAGAGTGACTGTACCAAGCTGGTGCACAAAGTAGTCTCTTTCCCTGCAGTTTTCTGCTCTGCGTCCGCTTCCTCATGGTTCTGTGCGAGTGTGCCGGCTGCAGCTGTTTGCAAGCTCGGACTTCCCCCTAGAGCTGCCGCAAGCTGCGCTTCCAGGTCCGCAATGCGCTGGTTCTCCTTTTCCAACCGCACCTTCCCCAGCTGGGCCTCCAGGAGCCAGTGCTCCTTCTCCTGCTCCAGCCGAGCGATCTTCTCCTGGCTCTGCTGCACCTGCGGGAGGCCAGTGGGGAGAGGAGAGGAGTGGACAGTGAGCTTATGGGAAGAGGGCTGAGCAGAGGTTGGAAGATGAAAGGGCAACAGTGTTTAGGAAGAAATGGGGAAACTATATGACAAAGAACAAAAATATTTCACAAGCTTAATCTGAAAAATAATTTACGGGCCAATATGAAAGATGGGTATGATTCTGCTATCCCAGGCTCTTTAGATTGTTCCAAAACCTGGAGGCTCAAATGGCAAAAGCCCAATAAGCTTGACCTTTATAGATCCATTTTATGACTTTGTACTTATAACAGTAAACTTGGTGCTGAAATGACAAACTTAAAAAGGTTAATATGGACCAAAGGACACAATTAAAAAAAAAAAAAAAAAAAAAAAAAAAAAAACTTTTCATC